>NW_005434625.1:451920-454466 GCF_000315625.1 Guillardia theta CCMP2712
TCCTCTGAGGCAGGCTTCACACTGTCCTCCTCCCTCCCCTCCCCTCCCCTCACCCGCTTCTCCCTCTCTCCCTCCCTCCCTCCCTCCCCTCCCCTCCCTCCTCCCTCCTCCCTCCTCCCTCCTCCCTCCTCCCTCCTCCCTCCTCCCTCCTCCCTCCTCCCTCCTCCCTCCTCCCTCCTCCCTCCTCTCCTCCTCCCTCCTCCCTCCTCCCTCCCTCTCCCTCTCCCTCTCCTCCTCCTCGCATTGCTCTCTCATCGCCAGCGCTCTTGTCCCTAGAATGCACTGACAAGTCACTTCAACTCCCTTCGTGATGAGCAGAGATACAAGACCGGGCGCGGAGGGTGAGGGGGAGCGGTACTCATGCACTACAGAGGACGGGTGGATGATCTCTCTCCATCGGTACCGGAGTAGAGCGCCGCCAGGGATAGCCAAGAAGAATCACTCCGTCCTCCTCTGCCATGGCTTCGCATCCAACCGTCACTCGTTCGACCTCAACCCGGAGGCGAGCGTTGCAAGATACTTCGCCAACGAAGGATGGGACACGTGGATAGTGGAGCTGAGAGGTAGGACAACTGCTTGCCCGCAGAGGAATGGTTCACTGGCTGACTGACTGAATTTGGTTTCTCGTTTCAGGATCGGGGTTGAGCGAGAAGCCCAGCAGGGCTAACGGGAAGAAGTACGACTGGTGTGTTGACGATCACATCAAAGACTGCCAGGCTTCCATCGCCCTCATCGTGCAGGAGACAGGAGCATCGGTGCACTTGCTCGGTCACAGCATGGGCGGGATGATACTGACCGCCATGGCGAGCATGAACCTGACCTCGAGCATCCGCAGCGGTGTGAGCATAGGGAGCACCATCTTCATGGAGGAGAGCTCCTGGCGGCACTACCTCTTCATGTGGCCCATCCTCAAGCACCTCCCCTGCGTCCATGCGGATTTCTTCCAGAAGATGATCTCGCCCATGGCCGTCAGGACCAACTCGCCGTGGGACAAGCTCTTCTTCGTTCGCTCCAACGTCTCCGCCTCCCTTGCTCGCGAGATGTTCTCCAAGAACTGGGAGCCCATCGCCATCCCCTCGGTCCGCCAGTTCAAGAAAGCTCTCGACCCCCGCGGCCTTCCAAGCAGGGATGGCTCCTCCTTCTACTCCGACGGTCTCTCTCAGATCTCCATCCCCATGCTCGTCATCGCTGGCTCTAAGGACAGACAATGTCCGCCGCAAGGAGCAGAGAAGATGGCATCGATGATCCCGGGAGCAAGGTACATCTGCTTGGGGAAGCAGAATGGCCAGAAGCATTCCTATGGTAAGGGCAACCGCCCTCCTCCCTCCCCTCTTTCTCCCTCCCTCCTCCCTTCTCCCTCCCTTCTCCCTCCCTTCTCCCTCCCTTCTCCCTCCCTTCTCCCTCCCTTCTCCCTCCTCTCATGAGCTAATTTCGACGGCACGTGCAGGTCACTTCGATTTATTGATCGGCAAGAACGCTCGGGAAGAGTGCTGGTTCCAAGTCCTCAAGTTCCTCCAGGAGAACGACAGTTATGACGAGATGAAAGACAGGGAGGAAGGAGGAGACTAGACGGTTGTAACGATGAGTCCATAACCCATTCATGCGACTGATTGATTACCTTTACATACGATTCATTCATCATTTGACACACACATACTGGAATACCGGACACGAACATGTCCGATCGGTAAGGAGGTGAGGCGAGGGGCGAGGCAGGGCAGGGAGAGGAGAGGACAAGTCAGAGTGGCAGACAAGGGGATGCTGCAGCAGGGACCCACTTGCAGAGGATGACTGAGCCTGGTCGCCAGAGAGAATGAAAGGAGAGCCGAGAGAGAGAAAGAGGCGGCAGGGAGGAGACAACAAGCACAGGCAGCTTCACTTGGCAAGGAGATCTCGCCAGAACACGTAGCTCTCGTGGCTTCCTTCCTTGGTGACCTCATACAGCGGCCGGAGGTGAACCTGCACCCGCATGAAAGTTACCTCCTACTCCACACCCCTCCTCTCCTCCTCCAGACAACCCCCTTCGCTTGCTCCTCCCCTTCCTCCCTCTTTCCCCCCTACCCCCCCTCACGTCCTTCCCATCTGCATCTGCATCAGCTCGTGTTCACCTGCACCTCCACGATGTGCGTCTCCACCTCCCCGTTCCGCTCCCACGCGGCGACAGGAACGAAGTGGCAGGTCCGCTCGTCGCTCGTCCAGCCGACCTCGAGGGAGAGCGAGAGGTTGCGGAAACCCGTCGCCTCCTCGAAGTCCTTCGACTCCTCGTCGAAGCGATTCTTCACCTTGGTGATGCGGAACAGCTTCTTCCCTTGGCCCTCTCCTCCTCCCTCCCCTCCCTCCCCGTACAGGTCGTGCTGGGTGAAGAAGCCGACGACCGATCGCTCCAGGAGGCTCATCAGCACCCCCAGCAGCGTCTGCATGTCCTCCACCACAAACGTACATCGCACAAGATCCGTCAGCAGCCCAACGTCCCTGCCATCCAACTCACTCCCTCACTCCCCAACAGCCCACTCCCCTCCCCCCGCCTGCAGGCTCCACTCCTCCTG
>NW_005434625.1:454566-530026 GCF_000315625.1 Guillardia theta CCMP2712
CCTCGACCACCACCACCACCACCTCCTCCTCGTGCTGCTTCTCCTTTTGTCCCCACTCTTCTTCTTCTTGCTTCTGCTCCCCTCTCCCCCATCCCCTCTCCCTCAGCCCTCACCTCCTGTAAGCCCTGATGCACTTCTGGAAGCTCCGCAGCGGCTGCTTCACCGGCCCAGGTACAAACTCAAACTTCTTGACAGGTTCTTCCCCCCCAAAGGTCGCATGAAGCTCAGCTGGGGATGGAACGCTCGTCGGTTGCTCCTTCTCATGCGTCTGAGTCGCCAGGTAGCTCTCCACGATGGAGCTCAGCACCTGCTGGACAGGCTCGTTGATGCTCGCGGCCTGTGCAAACAGCTGGTCGATGTCCGAGGATCGCTGCCGCGCCTTGCCGTTGAGGGAGTACCTCCTGCTCTGGTCGAAGTGCGAGGTCAGAAGCCAGACTATGTTGGTCCACTTGTCCTGGCGCGATAGGGCGCGAGAGTCGTTGGTGATGATGGAGGAGATGCGGCGAGTCAGCACCAGGACGCGACGGAACGCTTCACGATCGTCCTCGCAGCGGCTCGAGTCCACCACAACCTGTACATCTGCGACCTTACCGCGATGAGGAGCGGGCTCACTCGCCACGCTGAGGCTTTCGATGTTGAACCTCTCCCTCACCCGCTTCCATCGCTCGTTGTATCGCTCCACGTCCCGGCTGAGATACTGCGACGCCTCCTTACGCACTCGCACCCACAGAACCAAGAGAATCGGAATCATGGCGAAGTATGAGCAGGCGATCACAAGCATCAGGTCCCCGACATACTTGTTGGCTCCTCCATTGAGGATCGGGTTGACCGCACAAGAAGCTGGACTGCTCCACAGTAGATGAAGATGCCGAAAATTAGATACTCCTGTCGGTAGCGGAGGAGGAGGGAGAGGACAAGGCTGAAGATTATACAGACGATGATCCAGATGAGAAAGCCTGTTTCCACCGACGTCTCCCACGTCCAGCTCGGGTCGTGCAAGGACAGAGCATGCTGCAGGATCTCGACGAGGAGGGCGAGGACAGCCGTGAAGCTGTTCACCGTAAACATCCTCTGAGCAAACCGGCGAGCAACTAGAGGAGACTGGTAACGACCAGCGTAGGAGATGAGGATGATGAGAATGCCTAGCCCGATCTCATTCAGAGGAGTCATGATGAAGTAGTTTGCCCACAGCAGCCTCGTCCTCCCCCCCCCGTACCACAGGAACGGGTTCGCCATCACGTAAGCCCCAAAGAGGATAAGACCACTACCATAGAGCGCTACGGCAACCTGGAAGAACACCTTTGACATTGCAATCTCACAAGCGTTACTGGAGAACGTGCAGGACAGTGCAGATCCTCGCACGTCTGTGTAGTCATCCAGCCTCCTCGCCAGCTTGTGCGATCGCTCGTCCTCCTTGAGCTTCTCGATCGCAGCCGCCAGTCGCAGTCGCAGGCCCAAAGTCTCTAACTCAGTCCCATTCTCAACCCCAGTAGCTATGCTGAACAGCGTCCACAAGCGATCCACGTCCTCTCTCCTCAGCTTCGCTATGATGTCGAGCGTGTGCAGGTCTGCAGCATTCAGGATGGGAGCTGCCCGCATCAGGCTGTTCTCCTGTAGCCAGTCCAGCAGCTCCACCCCCGTCGGCGTGTTGAAACGAAACCTCCTCCTCCTCCACGAGTCTATGTCCCTACGAACTACATGCAGGATCCTCTCGGCGCAGTCAGTGAAGGGCTGCTCTGACGACATCTGCGACAGCTTGATCCCCTGCAGCTTCAAGATCATCCCCACCGTCTCCTTCACCGACCTGCTTCTCATCTCCATCAGTTGCGCTTCCTTCACGCCGAAGCTCCGCAGCAGCTGCTCTGCCGTGTCGTTGGTCATCTTGGAAGGACGGTCGGGGAGATTCTTCAGCTCCTCCATCGGAAACCTCACCTCTGCCCCCTCCGAGTCCCTGTCCATGAACACGGGGAGGATCGAGCGAAGAGAGCTGTCCTCCATCCGCGTCCACTCCAACGCGATGATGTACTCGAGAAGCACGTTGTCCACTCTGTCCGCATCCTTCAGCGACATCATCCCTCCCAGCGACCCTCCCCCATCCCCCGTCCACGAGAGTAGGGGAACGAAGACCATGGTGTGCACGACTCCGCGAGCAAACGAGTCCTCCCAGTTCTTCCCGTCTTCCAGGCATTCCACGTCCAAGAACACCTTAGCACATTGAGGAGGCAGGCCTGAGGGCTTCTTGGTGAAGCCGCACCACTGACCTCTCCCTTCGGCGGGGATGGGGAGCCTTGAGGTGGAGACCTCTCGAAGCTGTTTGTAGATCATGTGCGCTATCTCCTTGTCGCATGCCACTCGGTAGGAGAGGAAGACATGGAAGAGCCGCCCTTTCAAGGAGAAGGGACGCACAGGGTTGTACGACCTGCTCGCAAGGCCCAGCAGCTTGGAGGTGATGGATTGATTGTGGGCAACCGATATGTATCCACCAGCTTCTCCGCGCATTGTCGCCGGCCGGTCTCAGGTATGCTTTGTCCAGCTCTTGTCCTCCTCACGTTTGGCTGAGCTCTTATCACACCCAGCGCTTCGGCTCCTTCTCCAGCTACCCCTCAGCGCCTCCTGCTCCCTTCCTGCTCAACTGCTGCCAGGCAAAGAACTTCAAGGGGTCTAATTTCCCCGATTGTGTTCAGTACATTATAGCCTCAGTAGATCAGACCGGTCAGGTAAAATAACTCTCCTGCCTCCTTTACTCAAAGTCTTTACTCAAAGTTAAGTTACTCAAACGGTCAAGTTGGTCCCGGCGGCGTTGCCGCAGTGCGGCGACCGGGCCCTGTCGAGTCTACTCACGGCCCCGGGGCCCTGCCGACTGCTGTCCCCCAAACTTGACTGATATCTTCACTTAACTGCGGTTTCCGAATTCACTGGTGAACCACTCAGGCGGCGGCCCGGCCAGCTGCCACTTGACTCAGTGAACCGCCGACCGGGCGCCACGGTGAATGCGCCCGTCGACCGCGGCCCGGGCCTTGAGCGGCCGCCCGGGCCCCGGGCCCGCGGCGGGTCACCGGAACTTGAATTTGAGTAAAAGTTTTTGTTTCCCGCCAAATGACTTCCATGGTCAGAATCTGAGCGACCCCAGTGAAAGGCGAGAAGGGAAGCAGAAGGCGAGATCGTTGAGACAGGCAGGTCAAGCTCCCCGATACCGTCCAGCTGATCCTCAAGACATGTCGGTCAAGGACGAAGGTGCTGTCTTCCTCCGACAGCAGTGAAGGCGCGACATGATACTGTCGCAGAAGAAGAACTGGAAGAGCAATCCTCCCTCCTCGAGGAGGCCGACGAAGGCGCCATCTCAGACCTGCCGACATTCTTTGTAGAGGTCAGTGAGACCTCGAGGCTCTTGTTGCAGGTGCATTACGCGGCTCCCTACAGGCAGGCGAGGTACAGGAGCTACTCCAAGATCTGAAAGAAGCATCGGTTCAGAGAATATCTGGAATCTTTGACAAGTACCAGGAACAACCTCAGGTTTCCCTTGCAACATGTCTGGAAGGATTTTGAAATGACTTCTGACAGCTTCTGGATGCAAACCTTGAGACGATAGTAAGCACTGTGTTTTCGATCATTCAGGACCAGGGGGAGCGGGATTCTGAAGTTCTCCGCAACTGTTGCTGGTACTCTCTGTACCCGAATAGTTTGAGACTCTTAGTTGTGGACCCACAGCGTCCTGTACACACTCACAAAGGTCAGGGGGCACAAAGTGCTCACAAGGTTTTTCCCTCACAGGGTTGCGGACATCGAGCCATGCCTCGCCCTGCTGGTAGACCCTGCTGTCGTCACGGCGGGGATCTAAGGATGCTGGCAGGCCAAGCAGAATCCAAAGGAGAGCAACACATGGGAGGTCCAGTGACTTCCGTGTGATCGCTGCAGAGAGACTGACCAGGACATAGATTCGATTCATCCTCTTCTTATGGCTGAGCATCCTCGTCATGGTGCCTTTCTCCTTAGATACAGTCGACTCTACGATACTGGATGGCTCGGAGGTTCGTTAGTGCTGCTGTGACTGAAATTCTGCTGAATTGGTCGTTTCGTGCAGGTAGCTGAAAACGCCAACGGAGATGGACTGGTCGACCGAATTGTCAACATATGCAAAAGTTGCCTATACGAAGCAGCCAAAACAAGAGATGCTGGTGGGATCCGAATGCTTCTAGAGTCCCGAGTCAACTTTGTTTTCAACAGCGGCATTTCTTTTGGGCAAATTGCTCACTAGGCCTGATATGGAAGATGGGCCCCTTGTTTCTTTCTTGAAATGGTGAGCATCGTTCAACATGCACATTTCGTAACGAATCTTCGAAATCAGGTGCAGGCTGCGGCTGGAACAGGAGGGGATGCACAACTCCTTGCTTGCAACAGGGATCCACCAGGTTGGGGGTGCCTGGATGTAACCTGGGCATTGAAAAGTCTCAACCAGGCATTAGCCCACATTTTTAGGCAAGGCCAACGAAAAAGTCTCCTGGACAAGGTGAGGGTCCTTTGAAGACCTGCTTGAATGACTTAACTTGAAAAGGTTCCACTTGTCCTGGATATTCTGCATTACGAATCTTCACAAAACAAAAGTACACTCCAGGTCCCTGTTGGACTGCCTCTTGCTCCTATTTGATGAGTTTCTGCAGCGACACTTGGTATGCAAGCTCTCACAGAGAATCGGACTTACTTACCTGCCGCCCCGTGTTGTAACGTGGCGATACAACCGAGGCATTTTCATACAGTATGCTTGGCAGCGAGATGACTGAATCACAGGTCATCGCTCCTTGTTGGACAATCTGAAGGGCAACCAACAATCTGTCACTGAAGCTGCGGAAGGTGCATAATGTTTCGCGATTAAACGTCAGGATACAACTCAAAGAATGGATGTTCCTAGGGACCAAAGGAGCGAAGGACGCTGAAGACGACGATGATGACTCATATGTACCGTTGGAGGCAAGAGCTGACATCTTCAACATTCCTGCATCCTCAATGTTGAGATCAGATTGAATATGTCATCGACTCGCTCTTGCAGGGATTGTGTGATCGTGACAGTGTGGTCTGAATGCTAACTTCACACCATCATCGCATTGACTCAACAACTAAGGTCCGGTGGAGCGCGGCAAAGGGAATAGGCCGAGTAACTTCCAGATTACCGAAGCATCTAGCAGATGAGGAAAGAATCATGAAATTTCATTCAATGCATGATCTTGTCGGCAGGTCGTTGGCGCTGTCATCGATCTTTTCAGCACTCAGACTTCTGTGTCTGTGAATTCATGGCATGGTGAAACGCTGTCCTATCGCGAATATCGACTTATTATCGTCTGAAGGAGGATGTCTGGCTCTGGCAGAATTAGCTCGTAGAGGATTGTTGCTTCCCCATCGATTGCAAGTGAGACATTGCATATCTGGTTCGAAACTTGATTGTTCCCATTTCTTTGAAGGCTGTGGTGCAATTGGTGGTAAGAGCTCTCAAATTCGATGTCAGGTTGGAATAAAACCTGACCGAAGATATTGTTAACCACTTTGTTGTATGCAACAGGAGAGGCTCGGCGAGTGTCGGTGCAAATGTTCGAGATGCTGCATCATTTGTATGCTGGGCATTTGCAAGGGCATATGCCCCCAGTGATATGCTGCCGCACGTCCCAGAGGTCTGTGCTACATGTTGGAGGGTGCAGCTGTGTAACGACAGATGGTGTAGCTTGCGAAGGGACTTCTTGTGCAGACAGTGTTAGACAGAGAGATCAACTGCAGGAGGTTTGTTCGCATCGAAGACGATTGCGTCTGAATGATTGTTATGAAGGGCTGCATCAGCTGCTTTCCAGGAAAATGTCGGACGTCAGGGGAATTACCCACATGGAATCGGTACATGACGATGTTTCAGCTATTCGCTAGATCTGACACGCCTTTCCAAAGACATTGTCACACGAACGGATTATTTTGCTGTCGGCAATCGTTCCAACTCTTTTCTTGTGGTTGCGCCATACATTTCTTTATTTGAAGCCTATCAGGAATCAAAATTGAAGGTCTATTCGCAACAAGACTGATACTTGAAACAGGAGGGAATCATCGAATATGTAGTTGAATTCCAGTTAAGGCATTGGGATAAGAATATTCGTCTTCTATCAGGCATAGGCTTTGCTGTGGTGTACGGCAACTAATGGTCTTTCTAGCCTCACTCCTGAGGCTACTCGGAGACGTATGTGCTCCTCGATTGATAACAAGTGTCCTTCCAACGCTCCTTGACCTCTGCATGTCTCCTGATGTCCCTACCAGGCAAGTGATGTTCGAGTGAATATCTCTCAAAGGCTCTTGTGCAGGCATGGTGCTGCTTGTGGTATTGCAGAAATTGTTCATGGACTAGACTTGGAAACGAATCCAATACCTAATGAGACAATGGTATCTCGTTGATCATATCTCGATCAAACAAGTTGATTTTTACGCCTAAGGATCGGATCAGAAACCTGGTGCAAGCTGTTGAGAAGGCCAGATTGTTTCGGTACAATGGGTGCTTCTTAGCTTTTTGCCTCACGTGAGATGGAATTGGACAGTGGACGAGGCGGTGAAATGATGAGGTCAGCATGCTCCAAAGTATTGGAATCACTCGGCCAGAAAGATCAAGACTTGACGCCGAAACTTGTGAGTAATCCGGTTCTATTTTACATCTTCGTGACACGCATGGCAGATTTCGTCATACTTCGACAGTCTCGCAGAGAACCTCAAACATCCGACAGGTGAGCTTTACCCGGATTGATGGTGGACCTGATGTCTCATGCAAATACAGAGGAGATCTCCTGTGCTGCAGTAGCAGCTGTTCATGCATTGTCCAGAAAGCAATTCGGAAAGATGTCAGAGAAAGTGAGAAGAATGATCTTCAGCGTCACATTTTAATGCATTTATTGCAGTGGAAATTGGACTTGGTTCAACGGTCTTCTATCTATTTTCTTCTCGCGTGTTTATAACTTTACTCTCAAGGTATGTTACGATGCTTGAAGATGATAACCCTGCTTCCCGTCGAGGATTTGCGTTGGCTCTAGGAGCGTTAGGGAAAGAAGGCAAGGTTTACGAAGGTTGTTCTTCCCAGTGAATCTAGCTCAGTTCTTTGTCTACAAAACAATTTGGAGAAAGTATTGTTGGGGCTTGCAAGTGCTGCTACGGTCAGTGTTTCAAAGTCGATCCTTAGGTTCTGACATACTTCTAGACTATCCAAGAAGTTGCCGAGGAAAGAGATGGAGAGTCAAGGAGAAATGCTGTGAAGGTTCGAAAAGTTTCATACTGCCATCGTCGTAATATTGGGAAAGGCTTTTGTATCAGTTGCAGAGACTGTTGGTGTTGAACAAATACACACAAGTTTTGCAGATGGAGACAGTGAAATCAAGAACACTTCGTTCCTAATCGACACTTTACTGAAATGCTTGGGGGACTATTGTGTAGACAACAGGTGAACTATCCCCCGCAGACATTCCTACAAGCATCACATCAGATTAATACGAACTGAACGATTTTGCTGTCAGAGGAGATGTTGGGTCATGGGTAAGAGAAGCAGCCATGGTGGGTCTTGTCAAAGTAGTCAAGCTACTAAGTGGAGTAGAAACAAACAAAGGCATTCACCTTCTTTTCCTTTTGCTGTGTATGACATTCAAACAGAACACCATTGGAGCGCAGAAATGTGCGGTGCAGTATTTCAAGGAATTTTGAAGCAACTCGCTGAAAAGATAGACAGAACGAGGAGGTCCCTTGACAAAGATCTCTAGCCTCCAGCTTATGTCATGTACAGCGTAGCTGGCAAGGCGCTCAAGGATCTTTTGAGCCAAGAACCCTCAGTCTCTTACGTACGGCTGCTGCATGTCAAATCCTCTCAGGGCTGACTATAACGGTGAAGGTAAATCATAGAGAAATTCTTGACGAGGTTATAAGAGAGCCCGTCGATTGGAACTCTGCTGGAGGTCAAGTTCCCTTCCAACGCTAGGATGGGACTGACTCTGATCTCCTAGATGCGTTCGCGCGCGTCGCAAAACTTTTGACCTGCGATGACTACAGACATGCTGTGATATCAGGAATGGTGATCAGCATCGGTGAGGATTCTTGCGAATATGAAGATTTATTCTGAATGTGGGGCTGCAGGAGGAATCTCTGAATCGCTAGTGAAGCATTCGTGGGCATCGCTGACATCCTTTCTTTCCTCGTCTCATGATCCCGTGCGTGTGTGCATTCCTTGGACACGTTTGTGATGGATGCTGTCAGAACGCCCAGTCGGAATGTATCTTGAATGACCTCCTGCGTCTGATTGAAGGTGAAGACTTGCGCAACAATCAGAAGCCCTGATATGCTGCAAGATTCTTCCGATCGAGACAACGTCGTGATTCCAACCTTGAAGGTCCTGTTCGAATCACCCTCACTCGCAAAATCCCAATGAGCCCCGCAGACTTTGCACCTGTTGTTGTCTAACAGTTTCTTGGATCACCTTGACTCCGATGCAAGCGAACTTCCTCGCAAGGTGCTTCCTGTAAGACTTGAATGTCGTCCCTTGATGTGCCGTCGAAGCTCCTGGAGATCACTCAAAGTCAGCTACGGGGTTGTAAGGACGTCGTCAAGCTAGAGGTAGAGTCACCTTCTGAAGGTCAGAACAAGTCGGAGCATGAGTCTTGGTACAGGCTGGCATCTCAGTTGTGGCTTCCCTCCTTCAGCTCCAAGGAGAATCCTTGAAGGAGCCGTCCTTGCAGACGCTGCTAGCCCTAACATGTCACCGGTCCTGCCTTGCTCTCCCACTTCTCCTTCTGCTCTGAAGCGCTCCTCAGGTTTCCCAGAATCCGACGGAAGGCGGCTGAGGAGCTTTACATGCAGGTCTTGTCTTAGAATTTTGTGGGTGATGGCGGGAATCACACAGCTCTACAGCTCCTGACCCGTGAAAACTTGATCGCTGAGGAGAACTTTGCCGATGCTACACAGGCAGGCCGCTGCCCTGGTCTGCCTTGGCTGATTATGGCTTGCAGATACTCTCGGAAAGAGACTGGACTGTAGATGTTTCTGAGCTGAGACCGCAGAGGGATCAGCTCTACGTGCTCTTCAGCATAACTCCAAAGGTGAGCGGTGCGCCCGCTCATGGTGAGATTTGATCATTGTTCCAGACGGAGTCGAAGTCCAACACGACAACGGGGAAAAAGACTGAGAAGGAGGATATAGGCTACATGGCTCTAGTCCGTGATATGCATTACTAGCACTCCACGACCTTCTGGGCGACTTGGAAGGAAATTGAGCGAGATATGACATGATCTCCGGTTGTTTAACGTGTCCTGTGCGGCCGGCGAGAACGATTGGGAGGTTGCAACAACTTCCCTGGTCTTATCTTTAAGAATTTATGTATAATCTTTCAAGAACATAACAAGTCGTGTGTTCGTAGCCGAATGAGCCCATGGAGGATGTTTTCATGAACGAAATATGATGATGATAGTCATTAAAGCAGGCCCGCTCTTTTCATGTTTGTGTTCTCTTCACGATATCAGCTTTGACGATAGCCAGCTGGCCGCACCAAAACTCCCTCTCCTCGGAGGAAATATCCGTGCGGCGGAGCTCCGCCGAGATCTCACGAAATTGTTGTCGAAGAGAGCCCAGCAGCTGCATTCTTGTAAGCTCTAGGCGAGATTGCTCCAAATCAGACATCTCCTCAGTTGCTGTGTTGAGACGCTCGGCGAACTTCTGAACAACATGGCCAACACTCTCCAGCATTTCATCTGCTTTTCTCTTCACTCCTTCAGACACTGACGTGGACCCCTGAAACTTCAGACGGCTGGGCGTCGGTCGAACATGGCGGGCATCATCCATCTGCCCATCCTTGTCAACCAGAGGTGTTTCGCCCGGCATGGACCCTTGCGAGTTGCCTCTGATGGACGAATCTGCTCCGCTACACGAGTCAATCAACTGACATACATCGCCATGACCCTCGCAAAGCATGTGGAAGTAATAGACAAAAGGCTTCGGTTTGCCAAAAGCTTTGCCATCTTCTTTCCTGTCGACGCAGAAAGGGAAAAAATCCTTGTCCTCACCAGCCTGCTGGTGGTGTTCCCTAGCATCGTATAGCTTCCTCTTGAGATCCTGATACTTTGATTTGATGTACCTGACACTCCTCCTCTCGTCCGAGCTCCTCGAAGACGGATCTAGGTGGTTAATGCGCGGGTCTTGGAACGGGTTCCTGGGCTTGAACGAGGGGTCATTGAACAGCTCTGTCATGGTAGTGAAAATCTTCAGCTGATTCGTATACTCTCCCCCACTGGCCTCTCGTTCCACCGCCCTCTCCGCGCTCTGGATCAACAGCTTGATCTGATCCGAGCAGATACAGTGCGCAAGACGGACCCAGTCCAAGTGCTTCCAGTTGTCCCTGGGGGTGCCGGAGAGACTGGACCTTCCCTGTCCTTCTCTCTCCTCCTTCAGCACGGGGATAGAACCGACTACCATCTTCATGTCTCGTTGCTCCTTCTGCATCCCCTCCACCTCCTGCTCTGCCTCCGCCTCCGCCCCTGCCATAGCGCTCACTGGCCCGTCCGTCCTCTCACTCTGACCCTGCTGCACACCACCCCAATTTGTTGACCACCCACCCTACCATTTCACTTTACTGAATTATATCAAGTTACCGGTGTCTCCACCAGGACCCACCATATAAAAACTAATACACCTTTGTTTAGTTTTGAATTAGTTTTCACAAAATGATAAAAATAAGAAAATGTTACTTTCCAGTTGTACCAGACGGAATACACCCCTACCATCAAATATTAATGACTACCCCCATTTTCACCTTCTCGTACCCCACCAACATGGTGCTTTTTCACTCCCACCAAACTTGTGATTGGTGGACCCCACCCCCTTTTTGAGCCTGCCATAACCCTGCAAAATATTGAGGCGGGCTCAGTTTCATCTCCCTCCTGCACATGACCACCCCATCACACTACCCCCACCGATCCTTTTCACCTGCTAAGATCTTTCCTTGACCCTCCCGCTGTTCCACTCATTACCCTGACATATCTCACTAAAAACCACCGGTGAATGGAGCATGACGAGGGTACACATGCAAGGGTCGGGTGACCACCCTACCCTTGAAAAGCCACCCTACCCCCTTGAACTTGAACTGAGGCCGCTAAGTGAGGCCATGGCGTCACGGATGGAAGAAGGGAGGAGGAGGGAGAAGATCTTGTTTCTAATCTGGTCCATCCCTCCATCAAACATTGGTCTTGTTTGCCTTCACTCCTTTTCCTGCCTCTTCTTCATCATGGCCCTCCAGTCCTTGCCGTTGGAGTGATCGTTCCAATTGAGATTTCAGCTCTACCTCGTGAAACGTCTTGCTTGCGTCTTATTTACTAGATGTCCCCTGAGCTGCTTAGTACATCTGCTTGTCATTACTATCATGTGGATGTGTTTGATGCACTTGTTTGCCATCAGCGCAATGCTTGAAAACATTCTAAGGGACGAACTTTTGTTCTGGTCCCCTTTTTAACTTCAGACGTTTTCTTAGTTTGAGGATTGTTCATAAGTTTTCCAAGTTTCAACTGAAGTGCAAGTCTATATCTGAATGTGCCTTGCTGTGGGCCAACTACATGTAGGCAGTAGGAGTGCAATGCAAATGCTGATTTGTTTGTTTGTCACTGATGACTCCTTACTCCAGGCCTTCGACGATCTCAATTCCCAAGATGATGCGATCGAGCTTGAGATCGATTCAGTTTTTTTGTCTTCTGCTAGCAAGCGTGATGAGTGCTGCTGCGGAGTTTCAATCTCTTGGATTTGTCGGCTCTGCCCTCAAGCCTATGTCGCTCACAGCTTCTTTCACATCGAAATGTGGCATTTCACCGATCCAGGTTAGATTCGCTCGGCAGTCTATTGGCACCGTTTTTGTTGACTGCAATGAATATTCAGAGAGGCAGAACTCAGCAGGCCAACTCCGTTGTCATGATGTCTGGAAACAAGAAGAAGAAGGATTGCATCGAGTTGGATGGTGTAGTAACAGAGTCGCTGCCTAACGCCATGTTCCGTGTTGAGCTTGAGGCCAACCAGCAGGTATGGTTGTTACCATTTGCAAGATCGAATGATGATAAAAAAAAACTAGGTGATCCTGGCACACATCTCTGGAAAGATCAGGAAGAACTTCATCAAAATTTTGCCTGGAGACAAAGTGACCTGCGAGCTGTCCCCTTACGACCTGACCAAGGCAAGATTACTGCTTCCTCTTGGCTGACATGCTCTGACCAAGATTGCAGGGCCGCATCACCTTCAGGTACAAGTAAACTTCATAAGTCGCTTTCAGTTCTGCGCAATCCGAGCCTTCGTAGCATTTTTGGGGGTAGAAGGATCGGACTGCTGTTTCATCGTCACTTCTCAACCTGTACTTTTCAATAGTAAATTTGCTTCACATTTCTTCATGACGGCGATTCTTGCACGATCCAAACCTAGTGACAGTAGGTGCAGAGTGAAAGAGAAGGTTGGGAATACACATGATGTGAAGATCTTGAATGCATTGTTGACTGAGTCTGGCTCTGCGGAAGTGTTCCAAAATGATAATCAATCGCTGCAAATAGAAACTGAAGGGAATCAAGGAAGCTTGGATTGGCAAAACGACTCTTTACTCTGTGAAGATAAAATAAACTTTCTAATTGTCGAAGCAGGTACGGGGTCTGCGAGCAACAAAAGTCTTCTTGAGAGCCTTGGAGGATGGGCGAAGGACGCGATGGGTGATAGGGAACTTGATGTCCTTCTCGAGGTATTCCTTGTTCCAGGTCTTGCGGAGCATGTCATCGGGCACCTGGGCAGTGCGGACGATCTGCACGTTGCTGAAGCGCGAACGATGGCGAGCAGCCACATCCTGGTACATCTTGGAGACGGCTCCGCAGATGGAGACATCACGGTACTCCCTGTACATGTTATGGTGACCAGTACGAGAGTCATAACGCATCCAGATGCCATAGTTGCTGACAGTGGAAGGCTTCTTCTCGAAGATCTAACGAACGTTATAGGTCAGAAATGCAGCAACAACAGAATGAGACATGATTGGAGTTTGAAAATAGACATGCGACTAGCATACTGTGACAGTGAGAGTGTGAAACGATGAAACAGATCTAGATATTTGACCATTAACATTTCCATTCACCTCGTGGAGTACTACATTGCAACTACGAGTTATCCTCGGCAATACACAAACATAGATGAAGACGTTGTAATAAAATCAGCTGTATCACTTCACGATGGAACTAACTAGACATCTCTAGGAAGGATGTATCGCATAACAACAAATCAGTCCCTAGAAATCTGGAGGGGCGGAGCACATAAGAAAGGACAAGCATATAGTATCATTTTCAACATGGATCGAATCCGACAAACTCCCGCAGCACACCCTAATCGTATGGTATATCGACCACTTCCTCTCTCTTAGTCTCACCTCATTGATCTGAAGAATCTCTCCGTTGGCCTTCTTCACTCGCTTGAGGAGGGACATGTAGTACCAGAACCTGGACTTGGCCACAACCTTGTTGGGAGCAAAGATGTTCATCTTGTAGATGTCTGCCTTGCGTGTACCCTTCTCAGCCGAAGGCTTCAGCCTGCCCACCACCTGGTACTGATGGTAGCGCGTCTGCACCAACCCCGTGTCCTGCATGGCGAACTGCTCAACCCGCACGAGAGCCTCGCAGGAAAAAAAAGAGAGGGTTGTGAGGCCGCTATCAGGGGTAGTCTGGGGAGAAGGGAGGGGTGGAACAAAATCGTGTGCCTGAAGAAGGGGTTTGAAAATAGAAAATCGGGGGTACTGAGTACCACGGGTTATCTAATAGGGGTGAGTCTGGCTAAGATAAGGGGTAGTACCAAGAATAATTCATGACCGGGTTTGAAGTCAGTAAAATGGAGGGGTAATTCTCCACAGAGCATGTGAGGAATGACCTACCATGTCTTTTCAAAGGATAGATAGGGAAACAGGTAGGGTAGTCAAAGGAGTACCCTTGCATCTTGATGTTCGAATGGAATCACTACAAAACAAGGGGGTAGGGGGGTACAGAAAATCATGTACGGGTCCTGCACCTGGGATAGAGAGGGTACTATTGTAACGGTTCGGTTACGTCAGCGGCTCTTCAGCCATGCTGAGGTATGGCAAGTAGACGATGGGTGCTGGTAATGAGACGGGCGCATGGTAGACAGATGTGTGGGTCAAAGGCAGAGAGGGGATCGGGTGTAGGATATGCTTGTAAGGTGTGCAATGGGTTGAGGCGGAATGGTGTTGTGCCTGCTGGGAGATCGAAGCCTAGATGTGCAGAGAGGAAGATAGAAGAGTCGAAGATAAATAGAGACAGAGATGGAGATGGAGATGAAGATGGAGATGGAGATGGAGATAGACTGGGATAGAGGGAAGTGAAGAGATCAGATTCATGTTTGCGATGGAACTTCAGGCACAAACTGAGTGATTGCTCCACTCAGTTTCAATAGCAAGACTTTGGCTGGCATTGCTGCATTGCTTGCCCTCGTCGGCGTTGTGGGCATCGCTACCATCCACGTCCGCCGCAGTGAGCTTCTGGTCGACTACTTCCCTGTGCAGGTTAGTGTGTGGAGTGCAAGGCCGAGGGTAGCTGAGAGCTGTGAAGGTGGTCAACATCCCAAGGAAGCAGATCCTCTATGTCGGGGCTCAGTGCGAGGCATCCTGCAAGGACAACTTCCTGAAGTGCACGCACGGACTTGGACAGAGGGAGTATCCCTCGGACCTGTCCTACTATCCCCCCAACCAGGCAGCTGAATGGACTCCCACTGCGACTGGACTGGATTTGTGGAAGCAAGACATTCTCCACTGCTACCAGCTCTACCAGAAGTTCTGTATGCCCCAGTGCGCCAACATGTTCTAGATTAGCTGCTCTTATAATCCCCTTTAAATGCCTCATGTTTCATAAACCTTCAATTACAGATCTTGATCGATCTGGAGATTTGAAAATATTTCTTGATGAGTCATACTTCTGCCGGAAAATTGAAAACAAGGTGCTGTGCTCGTTCAGCACCAAGGTTTTGATCCCAATGGAAACAAGTATTCATGTCTGTACATACGTTGATTTGTTCAGTGTCCCTGCTGCCAAGATTTTCCATCAAAGTATTGCAGCATAGAGATCATTGGCTTCTCCTGCAGGCTCTCCTTTGTGAAGCTATCCATGTCACCACTGTGGAATCAACGTCAAAAGGGTCCAGGAAGGAACAGCTGCGTCTCCACCTGATCACTGAGCTTGTCACCCGCTCAACCTTTGAGCCATCGGCCTCGAACTCTCGGAAGATATATTTGCGACTTGGAAGTGAAGATCCTTCTGCGCAACTCAATCGTCAGAGAGGTACGACGTCGTTGTAGCAAGCAGCAGTAAGACGAGGAAGATAGAAAAAGAGGTTCGGAGAAACAGAGCAACGGGAAAAGGAGATGAAATCGTAGTAGAGGATGTACCAATTACTATCGGTCCTGGTCGATTCACGAGCGTTTCGTACGCAGCCACGTCGACTTCACGTGGATGAGGACAGTATCTGCGATGAGTCCAATCAGAGACGGTAAGGGGGTTTAAAGGACGGTAACCTGACCCCCTTGATAAGAAGTTTGAAAGCCTGCCAAACTTCTCAACAACGCTGCAGAACGGTTGCAGTGGAGGACAGGAAAGGGAGGATTCAACAACCTGCCAATAGATTCTCAATGCGATCCTCTGAGGCATGAAGTATGCGCGCGGGCTGGACCACAGACTTATTCCTTTCGCTGCCTTGACCGGTTTCACCTAGAACTTCCTCAGGCCCCAAAAGACTAAGTGACGACCTCTAACCCGCAAGAAGGCATAGAATGGAGATCCGTTTTCACAGTTGGGCAGGCAAGTGACGCTGGCCAACATGACATCACACTTGTGCCAACCAGCTTCTAGTTCACATTGCAGAGTACCTCAAATCGATTGTTGGCATCATTCGAAATTGTGTCCTGTGCAGAGCGTCTTTCTGAGATTCAATGAGTCCCCTTCCAGCAAACTGAGTGACCAAAATCTTACTTTGGCTGTGCCAGGGATCAATGTGGCAGGGAGGGAACCCTCCAAACGCCATGCTCCTACAGGGAAAATCAGAACCCCAGAGCTTGGTTGAGCACTCGTTTACGGTTCATGTCAAGGAAGGGACTGACGTGAAGAGTCTTGGGCACCTTTGAGGAGTTTAGCAGAACTTTGAAACTAACGAGCAATCAAAAACTCACATTGTCTCCCTTCGGATCGAAGAGAAAAGTGACTCTTTCACCCCAGGGCTGGCAACATGGACGTCAATAACATTTGGACAGCACCAGTCGGAGTACACACAGTGTTCGTGACTTCCGCGATGCAGTTCACCAAAGTGCCATCCAAGCTGTGTGCAAAAGATGAGCCAGTAGTTATCAGTGTAGCATCAATCAAACTTGTAGCAATAGTAAACTGTAATCGGATTTTGATGGTATCCGGCGCTTTTAGGGTTGGTGAAAAGAAGAACCTTCACAATTAAAGGGAGGAGTGTTGTAAAGAGAAGATTGTCACAAATCATTTCGTCAGATGCAATTGAGCTTACTGGGCCATCTGTCATGGCCATCTCCCTAGCTTGATCTGCAGACAGATGGTCTGGTGCATACAGTCAAACATAACAAACAAGAGCTACTGAAAGCAGGTTGACCTCCTTGGAACTGAGTGCAGCTATCCAGAGGAATGATATAGAAGTTGACATGGTAATCAAAGTTGTTTCTGAATTTCCGTCACTCATTTTCAGTGTGATCTTACAGGGAGGTAGGGGCGTACATCGCTTGCTCTTTCCGCCTGTGGCTGACAACCCCCTTCAGTACAGCAACTTCGCCTTCTTTCACGATGACGGGGCTCTCATTCTCCTGCTTTTGTTTATCCCCTGGCCTGGAGGTAGAGAAAGAGAATCAGGGAATAAACAGATGACATGACATCGTCAAAGATGCCTCTTTGCCGCAGGCACCGTGAAGAAGAACCCATCTATAAACTGGCAGAAGGACTCAGCAATGGCTGAATAGGTCAGGCAATACCTCAATGATGGTTAAGACCGGAAAGATTATCAGGCTTGTTACAATAAGCCATCCAGTCGATATCATCCCCTCAGTTTTGAAGGTGTAGTGTATCTTAGAAGCAAGCAAATCAAGAGCCTCCTTGAAGGTCGCAAGAGAAGGATACCTGTATCCCGAAGAAAAGAAGGAGTCCCAACACCAAGATGGCTATTGGTGCTAACAATGTATATATCAGGAGCGTCTGCAGAGAGAACTTAGTGAGGATATAAATGAATTCGGGCGATAATTCGCGAGCATTAGGATCGGGCGTAAGCTTCCGAGAAGTGCAGAACCTCCAAAGGACACGAGGAAAGAATTTTGATGGGCTCAGCCTGAGCATGGCCTACCTGAAGGACAAGAGGGAGTAGGAGCAGCAGCATTCTCGAGCACAAGATCAGCAGAGCTGCCATGATGAGCAGCAAAGGCCGCGACGACGGCATCGCCATCCCCACAACCCTTTTGTTGAGTCTTTACTCAAAGTTTTAAGGTAAAAATCAGTACGAGATGTTGAGAATACGACCCTCCTTATAAGGACCGCCCGTTGCGGACACGTAACGGCGCCCCCTTCGGAGAAACAAAAAGAGACCATTGTTCTTGTAAAAAGAAAAAAGAGCTAAAAAAAGGGTTGCAAGTTTAGGGGGTAGGGGTGATCAGATGTTCGCATCAAATACGGTGGTGGGTAATATATGAGCACCCCTTATAAGATGCTGAAAGTTGGGGTCCTGACAGGGTGGGTGACCACGGAATGCCAGGTCCGGTGCGCCAACCAGTAGTGCCTGGGGTGGTTGATTGCGCGCCATTTTGCACAGCAATGCAGCCCTCTGTCTCCTCACGCTGAAACGTCAGGTCACCTCATCTCATCTCAGCCTGTGTACCTCTCTCCTCTCCCGCAACTTCTCCTTGCCTCCCTTCGTACTTGCGCCAAGTAGCTTCGTTCACTTTACAGCCAACAGAATCTCATTGCAGCTTCTAGGTTTGCCTTTGCCCACTACTGCCACGGTAGAGGGGAATATGTCATCAGAGGATAGGAAGATATGTTTGTTTGGGGCTGATTGCAAGTTGCGGGGAATAAGGGATGCTGAGTTGAAGGTTTGTCGAGGTTGCGACAAGCCGTTCCATCATTTATGCGCCTTCGAACTGGCTAGCTGCGACGAAGGGAATTCTTGCGGAACATGTGAGAAAGGGAAGAAAGTTGGGGGCAGCAGTAGGCCGCAGAAAAGACCACGTCAAAGCGAAGGTCCAACGGCAATCAACATGGCGGAGTATCGAGCGTTGTGCAACTTTCTCAGACAGATTAAACCTCGTAGGGGTAGCACAGAGGCAGGAGACTCATGGATATTTGGTTGGGTGTGCACCAACCTTATGTGGAACCTGGTTTGCCGGAGTGAGTCGTTGGACATCCTTCATCTGGAACATATTTCGTGGGAAGATGATGCCATGAAAGTGGTGCTGCATCGCACTAAACCCGGCAAAGCAAGAAATCACTCCGACTCATCAAGTTCACAAGTTAAACACGTTTTTGCTGCACCGGAGAGCCCTGAAATATGCCCGATTCTGATCCTGGGACTGTACACCTTCGCATCGAGAGGAATATGCATGTCAGAGCAGGGCAGCAAGCTTTTCATTGGGAGGGATCAGAGACATCGGTTTCAACAGCTTCTACAAAGGGTAGTGCGAGAAGAACATCCAGGCAACTTTGGGATCTCAGGGACGAAATCCCTCAGGAATGGAGGCATGTCGCATCTACTGGATATGATGGACGGACCAGGTATGATGTTTCATCATGTTTCAATGAAGCAAACCGATGATTGGACCTGCACCAGGAGCTCCAACTGTATACGTCAGAGCAAATGGCAGGATAGGTAGGACCATTGCCGATTGAACGTTAAGATTCTCAAATTGATGAAATTGTCAGGAGATATACAGGATCGATTCGTTTTGAGAGGAACCGATGGTGACAAGTTTGCGGGAAGAATTCTGGCGGGGAACGATAGCACAAGTGCTAAGTTTGGTGTGCTGCCTCCGCACTTCACACGGGAGGGATTGAGGCAAATCCAGTCGATAGGATGGGAGCGTTTCATCGATGGATACCATGAATTTCCAGCCGGGTTTCAGAAATGTACTGAATTCTTCCTCGCCAGTATTCTGTATCATCTGCCTACGCTGCAAAAGTGGTATCCTGGCAACGATCATTTCATATGGGGGATGCCAATGTTTGGGGTCTTTGGAGCTGACACGATGCGAAGGCTCATGTTACTCCGACAAGAAGTCGTCGTTCCCATGCACAGATGTACAGAATGTGGAATGAAAGCCAGCGGTACGCCTTCCAAAACTGACATTCTGAGGGAACTTGGTGAGATGCGAGAGGAGATTCGGGAGCATATGACGGGTCGGGCAATTCCATTCACAGTATTCCGAAGTGCGGATCCAGCTGAAGTGGCAGCACAACCGCTGGAGCTATCGTCCGAGAGTAGTTCAAGCCATATTCCAGAGGCTAGCGGTATGCGATCTGAAGGTGTCTCAAGACCTGTATTGCGGGAAGCACAGGAAGGACTTACTGGTCTGAGCACCACAGAGATGTGGACCAACATGATGTCTACTTTGAAGGAGTATATGAAGGAGTATATGAAGGAGCTGGTACAGTCAGAAACGGAGCGTATGAGGCAGGTGATACGGGAAGAGTTGATGCAGGTACTGGGTACAACAACTCTCTCTCGGGCGCAAGGTGGTAGGGTGCGCGATGACGATGGGCAAGCGGGTGGAGATGGCGAGCGCTTTGAACCAACAGATGGAGACAATGCGGCGGATGATGTGATTCATGATGAAGATTCCAACCAGCCTGTTGAGAATGGATGTGCTGCAGTGTGTGACGAGAGCGGAATGGAGGTAGGGGGAGACGATTTCTATTGGGAAGGAGAAGTCGACGGGTTACGTAAGCACATGGTCCCGAGCAACTTTAAGTTCCCTCTGCGAGTGCCGACAAGAAGCATGTTCATGTGGTGGAATATAGGGCAAGATATAGTTGATGAGCACGGACAAGTCAAGAGGATCCGTCCTTTGAAACACCTGAGGAAACCATGCTTTGCTGCAGACATAAATGACTACAACACAAAAAGGAACATCAACAAAGCGAGAGTGGTGATGAATGAAATTGAGAAGAACTGCCGTGAACGGGGAGTTCTTGGTGAATCGGAAGAGATCATGCCGCACAATCTGGTGGAATGTTACAGAACAGGATTTCGTGACTTGGTTGAGACCGTGTACGGCAAGGATGCATGGGTGGACCATGGGGCACGCAAGCATTTTAGTGGATATTCATACATTACCTACTACAAGAACCTGGGAATCATTCGAAGAGGCAATACGGGTGCTCAACAGTCACAGGCTGACAGCTCAGCGGCAAGCTATGCGGCGATGCTTTTAACGAATGTGTAGTAGCCTCCGTTACCTCCGAGTCGAACTTGCCAACTTGATTGAATAAATTAAACAGGCTCGGAAGATCCACAAACTTGAAAGCCTTCTGAACTTGAATCTTTACTCGGCTCCGAAACTTGAATAAGCTGGCCCGGCACTTCCGGCCTGGGCCGCCGGGCCAAAGTCGTGCCGGTAGGTTCACTATCGGGGTGCCCGAAATAGCTCGGGCTAGCAGCGATGGCGAGACCTGACGCTTTCGTCGCTCATGTCGTCAGGTTAGTCGGTCGGGATCACTGGGACTGCATCCCGAGTCCCATGGGAGCGTCATGAGTAGCTGAGCAACTGACATGCCATGTTGGTTCAGGGCAAACAAGTCCGCGAGCTACAGAGCAAGGGTAAGACTTGTTGAGCAGTCCTGGGAGTTCCTTGGTGTGATGCGTGTGCATAGATTGCTGCTGTGGCCTCCTTCTTGTGCCTTCTGATTGCTGCGGTTTCCTTCACACGGAGAGAAGGATCAGCAACCGAGTTGGGCATGGGATCCGATGAGGTGTGTGCTCGCTTACCTCGAAATTCACTTGATTCACTTTGTCAAACAGAAGGTCAAAGGATGGGAGGATGGAATGTTTCCAGCGGTATATTTGCATGTGCCTTGTATCTCTTTCCCAAATCTGATCCGAACTCAGAATGCCAAGTTCCCTGCTGGCTACAACTTCGGCAACAACAATGGTACCCTTCTGCCATAGCGATAGAGGTGGCAACGTTGTTGCTTACCCAAGTACTAGTCTTCGGCAAGAACGATGAATTTGGAGCTGGCGACACGTTTGGAAACGACAACGTGTTCGGAAAGGTCTGACAAGAGAGCATCTAGTCAGTTGCTAACGTACAGCTGTAATCAGGGCGACACATTCAGAGCTGGGTCACAGTTTCAAGACAGGAATTTCTTCGGCTCCCACGTGAAATTTGGGCCGGTAGGACTGCAAAGTGATCGAAATCGAAGTGCTCATGCTGGGCAGGGATCCTCTTTGGGCGACAAAGAGACCATCGGCGGCTACTCGCAATTCGGTGACGGGGACCAAATAGGTGCTTGTTGATCCTGAGGGTTCGAACGATCTTGTTCATGACCTCACCTCCATCAGGGAGCAACAACCTTTTCGGACGAAGGATCACTTTCGGCAAGAGAATGAGTGCGTGCCGCGGATCCTGCGAAACTCTGTGATGCTGACGGACAATCTGTCGACCAGACATTGGGAATCGCAACGAGTTCGGCCCTCACTCTGAGTTTGGAAGAAGGACTGCCTTCGGTCACGAGAATCAATATGGAGCTCACACGACCTTTGGCGCATACTCTTCGTAAGACCGTGCTCGTGAACACGGCCCATGGTGATGTTGAGTCCTCAGGTTTGGAAAGCATGAGCAGTTTGGAGACGACACCGTTTGGGCCCCGAAGCATCAAACCTTGCAAGGAAAGGACATGTTTGGTCATGACAACTGGGGGCTAAACGAAGATGAGCTGCCAAAGAGTGACAAGGAGACTTGGAAAGCAGTCAATGTGCGGAGATCATGGTCAAGTGAGACCCTGTTCTGACTTCATTCATCTTGCACAGGATCCGGATTTCATTCCAGAGAATGACAAGGTTGCAAAGGCTATCTCCCTGAGATCAGCGCAAGGTAGCGATGCACAAGACAAGAAGTATGCTCAATTACAGCTGGTCCACCTTGACTAAAAGGATGACCCCAGGACTCGTTCTTCCACCAAACAGAACTCTTTGTTGAATACGATTTCAGCAGCAAACCGGGAAGCCCAGAAAGTTGACATGGCGCTGGGCAGGTGAGATGATCCAGAACTGGATGGTCAGTAGAGGATTTAAGAGCTTTTCACAGGATTTCCCAATCTATCTCAAGGAGACATGCAAAGTAGAGCACCTCTGCCGATCAGAAATCATTGTGGAGGATGACGCTCATATAGTTTTTTGAGTCTTTACAATGATTATGTACATGAGCGAGTTGAAGATTCTAGCCTCTATCTACTGCCTGCCCTTCATGCTGGAGGCATTACGAGCGGTATGCACGTGCAGACGGCAGGATCAGGATCAACGCCTCTTGATCGCGGTGGGAGGAGGGACCTCCTTGGCTCCATGGCTGAGGAAATGCAGGAGCCAAGAGTCGCGCGATTTCTGATCAGCGCAGACCAGATATGCAGCTGAAGACCATCGGTCGTGAGCTAGCTTTGACGAGCTCTCGAGACTCTTCACAAAAAGAACTTGTGGACGAAATCGAAGTCCGCGGACAGAGCATTCTGAGCAGTGTAAAGAAGCTATCTTCTTGTGGTCCTCGGAGTAGATTGAGAATGTGCCATCATGGCGGATGGAACAGCTGACTTGCTTGTTCGTGGGCTTTTCCATGCTTGTCCGAAGCTGAAGCATTTGACAGAATTCCTCTTCTTGATCCTTTAGATGAGAAACCCCCTTTCGATACTGCTTGCGCGTTGCATGAAGTCTTGGGGCTGGTGTGGGGGAGGACGTCGACCGTGCAGCAAGGGACGTCTGAACGTTTTCCGTCTTCACTTCGTGATTCGAGTTGAGAACTTTAGGAGGATGATCTGGCTTGAAGACGAAATTCGGGTAGTTGCGTGGAGAGGTCTGGGGAGAGCTGTATCCCAACAACACGCGCTGGATTTCCTCTCTCATCTTCTGCAAGGAGTCGGAACCCTCGTCACACGTGTCGTGCTGGATAGATTCATCATTGTAAGCACTCCTTTTGAAGCAATCAGGCCATTCCTCCTCGTCGCCTTCTTCAATTCTAGCCAAGGATGCGAGGGAAAGGTCAACGTCCTTGTGCTTGTCCTCGTCGGGACGAGGTGGCTTCGCACTCCTGAGAGAAACTTCTTCCTTGTTCATTCGGCCAGAGGTCATGGCGTTTGATTTTGGTGAGCAGCAAATGCTAGCAAGCGAGCTTGCAATTATCCTATCCGGAAAGTGCAATATCTTGATGAGTTGGCAGGGTGGTTGCGAGAACAATTGATCACACGACAGGAAGCTGTGATCGCAGCGGAACAAGAGAAAGTTGGCAAGAAGAATTCAGCGATGAAGACAACTGGAATAAACCAGGAGACAATGAATACTGGAGAGGGAGGGAGGGGTCGAGGAGGAAGGGGAAGACGAAGATAGACCGGGGAGGGAAAGCCAGGAAACGGAAGGCGCAGTTCTGTGAAGGAAACCACAAGGGAAAGCGATAAAAACACGGCTGGGGAAGTGTGTGGTAATGAGGCGGATATCCACTACCCCTCCTTTCCTGAGAGATGATGTGGGATAGGTTGGGGTACTACCCAAGTTTGTTGTGGAACAAAAATTTGGATATTTCCAAACCCTGTAAGGCCCCCACCCAGACTGTCAGCGGTTCCCCGAAATTGCATCTTATCATCGCATGCAGCCATCTTGAGTGTGCAATTGCTGACGCTAAGATTATCTGGAGATTTCTACCTGTCAGCATTGCTTATACCAATACCAGCAAGAGGTCTGAAAAATTGTCTTTTTAGAAAATGATGACACTAAGATGGTAAAGCAGGCACAGCCCTTACAGCAACGGTGTAATCATCCGGCCATGACCACGCGGGCACTGCCTAACGGCACCTGCAATCCACTGCCGTACTGTGAGTCATTACTGCCGAAGTCCGAGTCCGCCGCGGCGCGCCGGGCTGCCATCAAGCTGAGCCTCGGAGGCTGAGCCAACTTAGCCAACGGACTGTCGGACGGTCCCGTCACGGCAGAGTCCGGTCGACCCTCCGCCGGACTCGGGGATCGGACTCAGTCCGGAGCACTGCGGCAGCCGCGGCGCGGCACGGCGGGCGCCAATCTGATCCCAACGGTTCGGATCGTGCCCAGTGCCAGCGCCGCCGCCGCGCGCCGCGCGCCGCGCCGCGGCGGCGCGGCGGCGACGCCATCATGGCATGAGTATGACTCGATGATGCCACGACGGTCGCCGATGCGCGCCGCCCCGGGCCGCCCCGGGCCTGGCGCCCATCACCGGCGCCGCCGGTCCGACTGACTCGGACTCAACGGTCGCGCCGCCGCCGGGCCGGGTGTCGAACGGTACGGTCGGTGAGCCTCGGCGGGCGCGACGACCGGCGGCCGCCCGGCGGCAACCTGGTGTCCGCACTGCGGCATGATCCGATGATCGGTGATCGGACCCGGTGCCACGGTGACCGACCGTCGGCCCGGGCCCACGCCGCGCCGCGCGGCCAAGCCAAGTTGCGGCCGGGCCAGTGTGCCTAACTGATCAGTTTGCGGATGCCACTTCTGAGAGTCCGACTGACGGACCGTGTACTAGAGTGGCACCGTGTGAGTGCCGCACTGCGGCAGCAAGCCTTGCCACGGACTCCCGGCCGCGGTGACCGTGACTCAAACTTCGGCGGCCCGCCGGGAAGGCGCTCAGCGCGGCGCCGGCTCAGTGCCCGGGCCGCTGCCCGGCGCTCACCGGGCCGGTGACCCGGTGACCGGGCCGCCAAATCACACCTGGCGGTCCGTTGGGTGGAGATGGTACCGGGGAGGGGAAGTGAAGCAGGTGATGATGGGGAGGCGCAGGTGAGGAGGAAGTAAGCAGGGAGGACGAGGTACCACATCGAACATATCGCTATGGGATCGCTTACATACGTCAACGCTGAGTATTGGGAGATCCGGGGGGGTCGGGGCTTGCAACATCTAGACGTGGAGAAACGATGGCAGGTGGTCCTCGCTCACTTGTCAGCCCTCCCTTCCCTCTCTCCCTCCCCCTCTCCCTCTCCCTCCCCGTCTCCCTCTCCCCCTGAGTTTATCTGCAACGCAGGCTGCAAGAATCCTCCCGGATCGATCAGGCGCTGGCCCAGAAGGATTCTCCGTTCCTGATTGCCCTCTCGCAAGGATGAAACTTGGCCCAGCCAGGCAGGACGAGGATGCGTCTGCCCAGGATCTCCCACCTGGCTCGCCACGGGACATCGCCAGGTATCGCCAGGAGTTTGACAGGCACGATTACCTCAACTCCGGCTTCGTGGCCACCAAGGAATTGAGAGAGATTCTGAAAGCACTGGGGCGAAACCTTTCCGACGCAGCCGCGAGCATCCTGCTGAAGCAGATCGACAGCGACGGCTCTGGCACCGTTGACTTCGAGGAGTTCCTTGGCGGGTGCTTCGGGATCAGAGAGCCTCGTCCGGAGGACAAGCCTCCTTCCCCACACGAGGTTGTCTACCGTCAGATGCTCGACTGCATCTACCGCGACGATCTGTCCAAGATGCGGAAATTGGCGGTGGAACACGGGATCAGAGACTTTGTCGACCCTGTAACAGCGGTCGGATTGATCCATGTGGCTGCTCGGAGCGGAGGAGAGAGGATGGTTCTGCTTCTCCTTGAGCTGTCGGCCGATCCCAACGAGGTCACCGGTCGGTTCGCTCCTCTCCCCTCCATCGTCCGCTTCCTTCTGACGGGTCGGATGTTGCTGCAGACTCTGGGGAAACCCCTCTGCATTTTGCCGCAGAGAGCTCGCACAGGGAGCGAGGCAGGTTCCTCCCTCATCATCATCCTCCACCTCATCTGACTTGGCATGATCAGAGTCATCACTGCGCTGCTGGCCGCGGGAGCCGACACAAGAACGAGAGATACGGACTCTTCGAACGCTTGTCTAGAGTACATGTACAAGGAGTCGAAGGCTTCAGGTGCCCTAGCGGTCTGCAGGAGGACAGGGCCGTAGTGCTGAGTGCTGCCCAGGATTTGCATGGGAGGATGACAGGGAAATGCTGGAGAGGCTGAAAAATCACCGGAGAAAGAATTTCGCAGCTCACGGATATCACCTCATGGTGAGATCAGAGGAATAGGAGCCACGCACAGTTGACATTACGCAGCAAAATCCGATGGACGCCATGTTTCAAGAAGAACAAGAACAAGGTTAGGAGAGGATGGATGATAAGTTGTGTTCTGACGAAACTTCTGCGACCCAAGAACAAGAGAAGACTCACCGCAAGCATCACAAACATCGTCGACATCATCACCATCACCATCACCATCACCACCAACAACCAGAAGAACAACAGAAGAAAACGAAAGAAAGGTATCCGACTTTTGCAGGTGAGGTTGCATGTGACGATGGTGCAGCTCCAGCAAAGAAGCAAAGGAGAAGGAGACTACCCAGGTCTCTTTATCTCCATCAGTTTTTGTGTTGTTTGACTCCAGTGTCAGGACTCGCTCACATGGTTGAAACGAGAGCACAGAAAGTACTCAAACATGTTGTGCTACAGACCGATAACTTGCAAATGCAGGATACGTCAAGCCAAGGATGATGTTGTGTTGGATTGAAACTGCTCAGTTTCGATCCTCCTAAACTCAAAACATACGTTATCCATCACGACAAAGTGCCAATCAAATTCATCAGAACTTTTACAAGGCTCCAAGGAACTACTTTCGTGCTACTTGCCTGGCAATTCTGAAAAGAACAATAGCTCAGTTCATAATCGACATCACGACAGTCTCACCTCTCTAGCCGCTTCGCTTGCGCTGAAGCTTGTTCGACAGCCTTCTCAATTGCCTTCAAAGACAACTTCTTAGAGTCCTTTGTTGCTGCCTGTTTAGCATTCTTCCTTGCCAAACTCAACACCTAGAAATCGCATCAAGGAACTGCTGGAATAAGATAGGGCGTGCGACCTTGTTTTGAATCTCCCTGTCCGGTTCGTATTCTGGACTAGCGGCAGCAGCTCGCTGCACAGCTTGTGAGCAAAGACCAACCAGCCACAAGTACAACTCAGCACCGTCCAAGGTTCCTTGTCGCTCTTGGGAAGGTCCGATTCCTGCAGGCCCCAGTTGCGAGTGCCGAACTCATCATGTCCTTGAAGATGCTCAGGTTCTACGAAGCTGCTTCGAGACCCAAACTCCTCGCCCTTTCCAAAGACTATCTCGCGCCCGAACATGGCACCACGACCAAACTCGTTGTTCTGTCATCTCACGTAAACCATTTCATGCTTCACACAAGAGCTACACACCTTTCCCAGTTGATCGTGTGATCCAAACTGATCATAAGGTCCGAACATGTTCTCTTTCCCCAGTGAGACTCGCTTTGCAAATACAACATCGTTTCCAAACTAGTCGACGTTTTAGCGAACGTTTCACACAGCTGAGCTTTTGCCAAGCTCCATCGGGATCGACCTGGTTTCTGTCGCCGATGATGCTTCCTTCGCCGATCACGGAATGAGCGCCAATGGTCTCATCATTTCCCAGCGTCGTGCCCGATTGAAACCTCTGGTTCTTAGCAAAGTTGCTGCAGAATGTCAACGAGACAGTCAAGGGAATGGATACTCAACATACTTCTTATCACCAAACTTGGACCCAGCGCCGAAGATGCTCCCCTTCCCAAACACGTTCTTATCACCTGACAAGAACTTTAAGAACAAAAGCAAGTGATTGACACCAGAACTTTCCCACCAAATGTATCCCCTGCTCCAAATACAGAGTTCTTCCCAAACACGTTGCCGTCTCCAAACTTGTATCTTCAGGAGTGGGAGTCAAGAGACCACCGGCATGGAAGCACATCCATACCCGGCAGGAAATGTCGCTCCCGAAGGATACATTCCATCCTCCCATCCCTTCATTGTCTAACCCGCCGGTATCAGTGAACCACATAGTGACTTTCAACTACCTCGTCGCTTCCGATAGAGAGACTGACAGGACGTCCTGAGTACAGGACGAGGATGGTGCATGCAACGAGGAGGAAAGAAGCTGCAGCTGCAGCTACTGCTGCTCGCCCTCCTCTTCTCTCCGCGCGTCGATCCTGCACAGCATGGAAGAGCGCTGGCTGCATAGCGCCCAAAATAGCTTGCGGTCAGGGCAAATTCCTTTTAAAGGTGGGGTAGGGTTCATATGGCCAAGATTCTCCCTCCCCAACTTAGGGGATGGGGGTAGGTGGGGTCCTCGTTGAATCGACCAGGTATAGAGGGGGTCATCATTTTGACAAGCAGAGGCTCATAAACTGATGAGTGTAGAATTTGATCTTTTATTTTCCCAACAGGCTGGCCGCAAGGCACGCCTATTGGTACCGCCGTGCGCCGGCAGTCAGCCTGAGGTAACCGGGTCACTGAATCGAACTCAACTTGGCAACTGCCGGTGGCAGCCTGAGCCTCCGGGACTCGGAGCAGGTCATGGCAGTGAACCAGTGTATCCGATCACGCCGGTGACCATCTCAAAAAGATCTCAGACAGGCTCAGGCTCCACAGTCCGTTCAACGGCGACAGTCAGTGACTCCGGCGGCACTGCCGTACAAAAAAAAAAACTTGAAAGTTAAATCCTAGTACCCTCGGACTCCGAGTCCCCGGGCCCGCCGGCGCGTCGAGGCCGCCGCCCGGCAGTACAACGTGACGGACTAAGCCTCCGGGCAAGTCACGGCCGGTAGAACTCAACGGTCTATCTCTTGTTGGTATTGAACTTGACTCGCAGCAGATACTTGTTCTTGATCTATCAAACAGAGTCAATGAGTTGGAGCCCTGGTTCACCATCTTGAATCATCTCATCATGAACTCACCTGACTCACGTTGTACACGATGTACTCGTTGTACAGCAGAGAGCTTTTCAGCCCGTACATCTGTGTCCCCTTCCCACAAGGAACCTCAACCTGCACCCTCTACGGTCAGGGACGTGACCTCGGAGCTCGAACCCTCACCCCATCCTCGTCGATGAAGGACGCTTTCGGATCCGGCGCAGTCTTCCCGCAGCCCTTGACGGAGATGCAGTCCTTAGGAAGCCCCTTAGGAAGAGTCTCCTTGGCCGCCATCAGCTCGTGGGACTTCCCGAGCGCAACTTCGCTGAGCATGAGGAGGCCTTCGTTGTTGGACAGCTCGGCTTTGCAGTAGTTGGCCGACTTGGAGCTCATGTCGGCGAAATAAACTCCCTTGCCTGGGTCGGGGGACGTGAGGAGAAGGAGGGAGAGGAATGAAAGGATACCAAACATGTAGCCGGTCACTGGAGCCTCGGGGGGAGCAATACGGAGACCCTGCGACAAGCCTTACCCTCCAGCTTCAGGATGACAACTCGCCTTGCCTGTGAGAGAATTCCGACCCAGTTCGTTATGCGGGAACCGTGCCAGAGCAGCTTGCGGTTTGAATCTTTGGCGAAAGGAGCAAATCTGAAGAGGGAACAGGCACGGAAGAGGATGGTCAGGGGAGGAGGAATCCATCAGGTCAGTGGATGTCAATGATCAACCTTGATCTTACCTGTCCTTTTCGCCTTCTCGTTCGATCTCGAACAAGTCCATCAATTCGGTGGTGTAGGTAGAGTGAGTAGCCGCGTGAGTGTTCCTCAGGTACTGGTCGATCATCTTCCAACGCTCATCGTCCTTGGCTATCTGCAACACAAAGATGTCACCATGGAACAAGAAAGGGGGCGGAGCAAGGCGGACGGACCGGCTTGATGTCCGTCTTGAGCCGCTTGTAGTTGGCATCTATTGGGGATTCGTCACCCCCTCCTTCCTTCTGAAGGCTGACAGCAATCTCCATCTCCAGCAAAGACTCTACAAGCTCCAGTTTCTCTTTCAGCTTGTCATGGGAGTCAATCCGATGGACAGCCGTCATCCCACCAAGGCCGAAATTCTGAGGAACGATGGTGTAGAACTGGTTAGTACAGGAGAGAATCTTCTGGTTCCTGTCGAACTCATCCAGGTTGGGATCATCGAGCACGTTCTGGATCTCCGTGAGGACTGAGTATCCTCGCTGAATCTGCTTCCTGGATAAAGCACCCAGCGGCATCTTGTCGAGATCGATCTCCATCTCGAGCATGGATTTCCTCATCATGTCAATGTCGAAGATCAGCTGGATGAGACTGGCGACGGTAGGTGGGAGTTTCGAGGAGGTGTCCTTCTGGAGCTGCGATCCGTGCTCGTCGGCCGCTGCAATACCGATCTCCATGATAGCAAACCGGCCGGGCTGCTGGGTGAAGCGATCTGGGGTGCGATCTTGCCAGGGGTTGCCGGTCTTCTCCTGGAAGAGCTTCTCGAACTCATGGATGCAGGAGTCCTTGTGCATCTTCTCCAGCTTCGTCCCCTTGGATTCCACTCCGATCCTGCCCCACTTGCGGAACAGATGAGTCGTCTTGCTGTCGTCTGACTCGATGATCTGCAGCACGTAGTAGCTGTTGAGGCCCTCGGATATGTCGGTTCGGTTCAGGGTGGCCGAGTAGACGTTGTCCCTCACTTCCAGAATGTGCGAATTGTCGGCAAGGCCGGACTCCACGTCGACAGCACCTTTCCCCTTCACCATGATCTTGACAGTCTTGGACTGGGAGCTCTTCTTCTTCTTCTCGGGGTCCTCTGTCGCTTCCCCAGACAGGAGGTAGGGCTGCTCAGTCAGTCTCTTCCCGCTTGAGATGCATGCTTCCACGAACTCCAACTTCACCACCGGGAGCTTCCTCTTCACCGCCTGCAGGGTTTCAGCATAATATCAGACCCGATCAAGGTGGCAAAGTGCAACGAGACCTCCTTGATCGCGCTGCCACCCGCCGTATGCGCGCCGCTAGTGGTCAGAACGTGAGTGACGGACTTAGTCATCGACTTGACGATGCTTCCTGCGGGTCTTGTCATGGTTCGCAGAAGGGGAAACCAAGAGCTCGCCTCCAGCAGACTTGATCTTGCCGGACCACTCGTCGAAGTCGATGCGATAGTTCTTGGTGGAATGCAGCATGAAGACCATGTCCTTCAAGCACGTGCTGGGGTCCGAAGCTTCCTCTTGCCTCCTCTTCGCGTTGATCACCGCGAGCTCCTCCTCAGCCTTCATCAGCCGCTGCTTCTCTCTCTCCTGAACTGACTCCCTGACTTCTTCTTGCTCGCGGATCACAGCCTTGGGGATCGCGACCTTAACGAATTTGAAGTTGTCGAGGTAGTCGTGGCCCATATCCTTCGGCATCTTGAATGCCTTCCTCTCTCCAGTGATACTGGAATATTGACATTTGGCAAATCCATCCTCAGTCCAGGTCGTGCACTTGTACATTCCATCGCTGTACTGCAGCCTACCCTGACATTTCGGGCAGTCCCCAGGTACTCCGTGCAACATGATGTCTGCGCACCGACTTTGCAGGACAACCTCGCCTCCTCTGCTGTCCACGTCGTTATGCTCAAGGATTTCTTTGAGAAGGTTCCTTGACACGTCTTTCAGGGCATTGCGGATAGCAAACAGCTTGTCACTGTGTGCTTTGATTGCCTTCTCGTTCTTGTCCAGCTCGCTCGAGGCTGTGTTCTCCTTCTTGACAGTCTCACGGGGAGCTGCCTTCTCCTTCTTCATCTTCGACAATGGCACATCGTCGTCCTCAACAGCGTCCTCCTCTTTCGCCCTCTTCTTCTTCTTACCTGCTTCTTCTTTGACATTCGCCTTCTGTTGGATGAGGGGCGTGTCGTCGTCCTCGTCAAGGTCTACCTTCTCCTCCTTCTTGGCTTTCTTCGACCCTTTCGCCGACTTGTTGTCTTCCCCAGCGGATCTCTTCCCGGATGCCTTTGCTCCTCCCTTCTCTCCCATCTTCTCTCTAACCATCGCCTGGTGGTCCGAATCCAGCAAGGAGAACCCGATAACGTCCTCCGAGGACTTCAAGTCTTCGGGTTTCCCGTCCTTGAAGAGACAGTCCAGGTGATGCCACTTGGGCGTGGGAATGAAGGGTCTGCGATCCATGGCCTCGATCCTCCCCATGCGCAGATTTCCTGCCTCAATCTTCGATTCGCACCCCCTGCATTCTGATCTGCTGCTCTTCGCGATCTCCACCTACAACCCAGTGTCATTGGAATGCTATCCAGTCAGTCAGCGTCTTTCATGGTGGTCACCTTGTAGTCACCGATGTTGCCTTCATCGTCTGCATCCGCCGGTTTGGACCCTCCTTTGCCTTTCTTGGAAGGCTGGGAGGGAGCTACAGAAAGATTTTCGTGAGGTTGCGAATTGCGCAAGGGGCGAATGCAGAAGTAAGAGAGGGATCACCTGATGCGACTGCGTTTCCAGCAACCAAGTCTTTGATCTTCTTCTGGTCTTCGAAAGAGAGCTCTGACATTCCTGCTATGTCCGACACCTCTGGCTTTGCTCCCTTACCCCCAAAGAAGCAGTCCACATGGAACCACATAGGGACCCAGCCATCGAAAGAAGGTGACTGAACATACTTGCCCATGCGCAAGACATCCTTGCCTATGTTGTTCTTGCACTTCCTGCATGAAGCTCGCCCGCTCTTCGCATACTCCGCCACGTGCTCCTTGTCCGGGCGTCCCACCATCTTGGTAGGATGCGCTAGAAGGAGCCTGGTAGCTAAGAGAGGTGGGGGTGGCGGTACAATGTACCCCTGAATATCATCGTTGACCAAACAGCTCATGCCATAGGGTCCATGCCCTTTGATTTTATATTTGAGATAGTATATAAAGTTCAGCTAGATCATACTTGATGAGGTTGTACAGATGGGGAAAGTCATCGTGTTCATGACGGGTAGGGGTGATACAGAGACTAAAGGGGGTAGGACTTACACAGAGGAAGAAGGCTCCGATTGAAGCCTGCCTCAGCGGGCGGCAGGGCCTCGCCGGGTCACCAGGCCCGCCGGGGTGCATAGTTGATAGTTCATTTACTCAAAGTTAAGTTAAAATCAGTACGATAGTAGGCTTTCAACTTCGAGTGAAACCCCGGCCAGTCTCTAGTAAAAGTTAAACCAGTCGGATTGGGAAGAAGGTCACCGCTGCGAAGTTGTGCGAGAGCGAGGAGGTCCACTGGCTGAGGAAGGCGTCCCAGCGGCGCTCGAGGGCCAACTGGCAAGATCATCGGCCAAGATGGTGGCCGACGAGTTCGCCAAGGCTGGAGATCCCCACGGTCACGCGGAGCTCCGACACTGCCGACATGCACGGCGGGGAGCACTCGAGCGCTGAGGGTCTCGCCCACCACCGTCACGGAGACCCTCTTCCAATTGCGTCGCGATGTCCGTCACCCTGCTGCGGTCGCTGATCGGCAGCATCAAAGGGCGTAGACCGCACCCGCACCAGCTTCGCCATACCGGCGCCCGTGGATTTTCTGATGGACTCCTTCGTGGTGGGCAAGACGACGGAGCAGATCAACGAGAGCATGCAGAAGCTGACCTCGCTACCGATAGAATCGCATGAATCATAGATTGTATTGATGTATTTAAAAGCATATTAGACGGCACTTCTCCTTGATGGCTTGACGAGAACGGCGTCTTCCTTATCGTGCTTGGTCTGTCTTGGCTTTGCCATGATGGTAAGTGCCGGTGGGGACCCAAGCCGATTTATATCTTGGATCAAACCGGCACGCCGGGCAGCCCGATCAACTCCTCCTCCGCCACCGGCTCCTCTGGCCTCCTCGTCACGTTGATCTCCGCGAGCTCCTCCTCAGCCTTCATCAGCCGCTGCTTCTCCCTCTCCTGTACTGACTCCCTGACTTCTTCTTGCTCGCGCATCATAGCCTTCGGGATCGCGACCTTCACGAATTTGAAGTTGTCGAGGTAGTCGTGGCCCATATCCTTCGGCATCTTGAATGCCTTCCTCTCTCCAGTGATACTCGAATATTGACATTTGGCAAATCCATCCTCAGTCCAGGTCGTGCACTTGTACATTCCATCGCTGTACTGCAGCCTACCCTGACATTTCGGGCAGTCCCCAGGTACTCCGTGCAACATGATGTCTGCGCACCGACTTTGCAGGACAACCTCGCCTCCTCTGCTGTCCACGTCGTTATGCTCAAGGATTTCTTTCCTTGAGAAGGTTCCTTGACACGTCTTTCAGGGCATTGCGGATAGCAAACAGCTTGTCACTGTGTGCTTTGATTGCCTTCACGTTCTTGTCCAGCTCGCTCGAGGCTGTGTTCTCCTTCTTGACAGTCTCACGGGGAGCTGCCTTCTCCTTCTTCATCTTCGACAATGGCACATCGTCGTCCTCAACAGCGTCCTCCTCTTTCGCCCTCTTCTTCTTCTTACCTGCTTCTTCTTTGACATTCGCCTTCTGTTGGATGAGGGGCGTGTCGTCGTTGTCGATGTCGAAGATCAGCTGGATGAGACTGGCGACGGTAGGTGGGAGTTTCGAGGAGGTGTCCTTCTGGAGCTGGGATCCGTGTTCGTCGGCCGCTGCAATACCGATCTCCATGATGGCGAACCGGCCGGGCTGCTGGGTGAAGCGATCTGGGGTGCGATCTCGCCAGGGGTTGCCGGTCTTCTCCTGGAAGAGCTTCTCGAACTCATGGATGCAGGAGTCCTTGGGCATCTTCTCCAGCTTCGTCCCCTTGGATTCCACTCCGATCCTCCCCCACTTGCGGAACAGATGAGTCGTCTTGCTGTCGTCCGACTCGATGATCTGCAGCACGTAGTAGCTGTTGAGGCCCTCTGAGATGTCCGTTCGATTCAGGGTGGCGGAGTAGATGTTGTCCCTAACTTCTAGAATGTGCGAATCGTCGGCAAGGCCGGACTCCACGTCGACGGCACCTTTCCCCTTCACCATGATCTTGACAGTCTTGGACTGAGAGCTCTTCTTCTTCTTCTCGGGGTCCTCTGTCGCTTCCCCGGACAGGAGGTAGGGCTGCTCAGTCAGTCTTTTCCCGCTTGAGATGCATGCTTCCACGAACTCCAACTTCACCACCGGGAGCTTCCTCTTCACCGCCTGCAGAGTTTCAGCACAAGATCAGACCCGATCAAGGTGGCAAAGTGCAACAAGACCTCCTTGATCGCGCTGCCACCCGCCGTATGCGCGCCGCTGGTGGTCAGAACGTGAGTGACGGACTTAGTCATCGACTTGACGATGCTTCCTGCAGGTCTTGTCATGGTTCGCACAAGGGGAGACCTAGAGCTCGCCTCCAGCAGACTTGATCTTGCCGGACCACTCGTCGAAGTCGATGCGATAGTTCTTGGTGGAATGCAGCATGAAGACCATGTCCTTTAAGCACGTGCTGGGGTCCGAAGCTTCCGCTTGCTTCCTCCCGGGAGTCGCGTTGATCACCGCGAGCTCCTCCTCAGCCTTCAACAGCCGCTGCTTCTTGGCTGCCCGCAGCATCCTCCCCCACCCTAGCTAGTACGGTATCAAAAATACCCCCCTCCCCCGGGGAGGGAAAAACTTTCAAGCCCGTCGAGTACCCCTCATGCATGGTGGGGGCCTGAGGCAGGATGAAGATCTCATATCACACCTGTAGGAGATGATCGAGCTTCTTTCTCAACTCTGCAGGTTGGGCTAAGGTTTGAATCATCCATCCAGTAATGGAATATGTGCCCTTGGTTCATACAATCCGCGGGTGTACTTGCAAATATGCTTCGAAGACATGATAAAATCTTTATGATCAGGTAAGGAACTAATAATGGATACACCATTGAACAGAATCAACTCTGATCGACCCTTCGTTCAAATTGCCGTGGGTTGCACGTTGCGCTTAAATGCATGATTTGTGAGAAATTTGTATCCAGCTGTACCTTGAGCGACTTTTCTGTCTAGCAATATGTTCTCGTGTCATCACTCACTTTCAATTCTTCTAGTTTTACATCTCACTGCATGGAAGAACATGCAAAACTGAAGGAAAAGCTCAACGGACAGTTCTAAATGAACAGATACAACGCATTTTAGCAGTCACGGTCGGAGCAGCTCGATGCTTGAACACAAAGATGATCCTCAGTACTGTCGAAAGATGACAAGCAAGTCCCGTGGTTCGTGAAGGATTCTTCATCCAATTCTCAAGGATATGTTGGAACGATGAAACATTTTGCAAATCACCAATTTCATCACACTAACTAATGCATCATGTAAATATTACTGGTGTGAACTTGCATCAGATTCTGTTCATCGGATTAGCCGCTATCAGGCAGTTGATGTCACACCAAACAAGAGAGCGATTTTGAAGACGCTGATATTCCTGGCCGTAGAGCATTTATGATGTGGCCACATGTCACATGCTTCTTGGTTAACGCAGATACAACCTCGCCAGGCAAAAGATGGAACGCCTTCAGGATTACAGGGAGGTCGGTTGAGCTTGTACCCTGATTGTAACTCTTCTAATAAAGATGTGATAACCTGAATGTGCAATTCTGTTAATTGATTCACAGTGTTTACGACTCGATTGCAATCATCGAGTGCTTGTTCTGTTGAACAAGGCACTACTCTGTAGAGCACTGCGACAAGAACTCTACAGTTGCACGGTAGCATTGCGAACCGGGCCAGTGACAAAACAAGACAGGATTGATCCGATGAACATCTCATTTATTGATACGCAAAGGCATCATCTGCACATTTTTTCATTTCTGACTAGGTTTTTGTGCAATCGAAAGCGTTGTGGAAATATCATGACAAAGGAAAGATTTGAAGCGAAACGGAAAAATCATCCAAATATGCCATTCGGAGCATGGATATAGTGATTCATGATCAACAACAATTCGTTACAGTCATCTATGCGGGCAGGTACAGTCATCCTTTGTGCAAACGTCTCTTCATGAATCGATGAACGGTTAAGTGCATGTAAGCCTTGCCTCCATAGAGGCAAAGTGAAGTGCATGAATCCTGACCAACCATGTCAATATTTTGCCTAGACTTGATCGACTCCCGAGTCCTGAACTTATCTTTGTTTGTGCCCATTTCATGTCACAACCTTTTCACATCGGGACAGTTCTGCGATGTGTCGAAAACCCCTTAGTATGCAGCCAGTGTCTCGAGAGTTTTGTATGCTGGGCGGCTTACTGGTACGTCTACGTACTCCTGGATACCGGTTTGTAATATTGGTTGGGCACTTGCCAAAGTCTTCACCCGTTCATCAATCTCATACAAGTTGCCAAAGGCTGCGAATCATTCGAACCTGCATCAGGAACACGTCATTTGGATCTCTTCCCGTGATAAATTCGATGAAAAAAAAAGAGATAAATGCTCACCTGACTTGTCTTGCTCTGTCAAACGCTGCACATCCTCATATTTGTACGGCTTCGCAGAGTTCACAGTGGCGGGAAACGTTTCGATCAGGGTTTCCCGTTCCTCATCCGTTTGCAGCAGTGCCCCAAGTCGGATCATCGGATCACCTGAGACATCTTGCGAAGCCGAGAGACCCACTGGGATCAGAGTAACGGATTGCCTCCCCAAGTTCCTCAGTAAAGTAGTCACAGGGACCCCTACCCCGTCGTGCTCTGTAAAACGCACCCCTACGGATAGGGAAGACTACCCACCCATCCTTTGCTCCGGTTTGCCCTTCCTTTTTTAGTCAATAGAAAAATCCAATGAGTTTTAACGCTTCCGACTCAGCCATGAAAGCGGAACGCAGGAAGTTGAGAAAGAAACGAGAGGAGGATGGCGAGGACGAGGACAATGGCGAGGACGAGGAGCAGCTGTAATGGTTACTGTGCGGATAGAATTGAAGGGCCGGGATGGGTCAAGATGTGTTTCTTCATGTTTGACGGCTGTTGAGCTGTGTTATCATCCGAAGTTAATTTTCCTGACTTTCGCAAGAATTTGCAGGGGAATGGAAGAAAACATGGAGGAAGTGAAAGAGGTAAAGGAGAATGGAATTCGGTCCAACGCAGTGCTTGTTGAACAAGGTAAGCATCATTGCCGTGCGTGTTGTGGTGACTCCTTGGAAGGGAATCGGCCGAATTCCACAGCAGCACAGTATGAAGCCGAGCTACAAGAAATCAAAGCAAGAACGATGTACAATCTTATTGAGGAGGTGACAGTGGGTGCGGTGAAGAAGAGGTTGTTGCTATTGACGAACAGACAAGCTTCACTCTTCAACAAGAAGTCAGTGCAGAAACTGCTGGATGCCTTTGAGATCCCGCACAAGCCAAAGCTGGTGATCAAACTTGTGCATTCGGAGCTCGGCATCAATCAGTTGAAGAGATATCGCACGGAGCATGAGGTAGTGATGAAAGGGAATCACGATATCCGTGACGACTTCATGTATGATAATTATTTGTGGAGTCCACCCGGTCCTACTTACACGGAAGACGAGATTGAGCAGGGAGAGAACCGGCTGTGCCAGTTCTTCAGGGATGTGCTCGTTCCCCTGTGTGCTCAGACAAACGCGATCGTGTTAGCAGGATGTTCGGACTGGGACGTGATGTCTGCGGCGTTCTCGCGTGCGGTGAACCTGCAGAAGGCTTCGTGGGGGAGCGAGAAACCGTTCACTACGATAGGGTTCGGCTATCATTTCTGCTTCCACCTCAGCACCGAGACAGAAGGGACGATGGCCAATGACCTCTCCAATGCGTCGAATTTCTGGGCGAAGAAGCAGGACGTCATCGAGCGGTTCCTCCAATCGCGATGGGGAGACAAGAGCAACTGGCTCAAGCAGGACATCGTGTCAGATTTCGACGACTACATCCTGTTTGATGCCATCAAGATCGATAACAAGGGGAATATCGAGGATGTTGAAGACACCACTCCGTCGTCTACTCTGGAGAACATGATACTTGGTCACTTCACAGAGTCTTTGCCATGCATCTGCTTCCGAACAACAAGGAGCAACGCGGTTGTCACAAACCAGGTTTGCACTGACATCCTTAACTCTGGGACGCCGATGGTGTTTCTTGATCTCAGAGAACGACCGTTGGTGGCGGAGGCAACCAGAGGTGAGAGGCTGCACAGGGCAATGGAGCACATCGTGCAGTATCGAACAGGTCTGATGGAGATGAATCAGAATGACCCTTACGACAACTGCAACCTTGCTTGGCTGCAGAGCATAGTCTCTGGCTATGATGGGGCAGATGTCAAAGATGCGGTCTCGATTGATAGGACGTCGGAATGCATTCATGAGGCCATCACAAGGAGAGTGACGGAAGGGAAGAAGGGAAAGGTCGGGGATGGCGACCGTCTTCACGACATTCTGTCCATCGCTGACTTTCTTACCGACGAGCTGTGTCAAAACTTCTGGCAAAGAGAGCAGATCATGCAGAAGTTGGGCTACAAGCCTCACTTCGACGACTACGGTAAACTCAAGGTGTTCTACCGGGAGATGAGAACAACCTATCATTCCATCATCCGCGAGATGCTTGTCAACGGGAACTTCTACGGTCGCAATGTCTCAGACTTTTCGGGCCTTAGGCTGCTGATTCAAAAGCTGATCCGGATGGAGAGGATTCCTCTAGAGAACAGCATGGAAGGTCTCATGATCCTCAGACAGGCGTGGGACACCATCGACATCTGCACCTACATCTCCATCAAGTACAAGTGGGTTGCCAAGGTCGGGTACTTCCTCTTGCTCATCATCGCCGTTGCGTCGACAGCCGTGACGGTCATGAAGGAAAAAGTGGATCAGTGCATCGGGTACAGCGAGTGCCAGCACGAGGGGAGGACCAAGGTTGCCATCTTCCTGCTATCCTTGAGTGCTTCGGTGATCGGCTCCTTCATGGCCTACCTCAACCCGGTGACCCGCTGGCGCTCCCTCCGCAACATCGCGTCGAGGATCGAGAGCACGATCTGGATGTACAGGGCGAGGGTCGGGCCGTTTGCCATGACGCCTGGGGTAGTCGATGCTGCTGAGATGGCGCTGCGCGCCCGGCTCCTGTCCTTGAGGAACGAAATCTTAACTTCTGCTGACGTGACAGAGACGGCCTTCATGCGGGAGTACAGCCCTGGCATCTTCATGCACGGGCAGAGGGAAGCAACGAGGAGGAGGAAGAAGCGCCCGTCCAACGTGCTGATGCCGGAGGGGAACAGCCAAGACAACCACCAGAGCCCTGTTACCCCCCAGCTGTTCATCGACCTCAGAGTCCAGGAGATGATAGCGTTCTACCGCAAGAGGCTGCCTTCCTACAGGAACCAGTATAACATCTACCAGCTCCTCATCATCCTCAGCTCGGCGTGCGCAGCCATCCTCGCCTCCTTCGACATGCCGCAAGTGGCCGCCATCATAGTTTCCTTCTCTGCTTGCGTGGTGTCCTGGATGGAGTTTCATGGAACGAGGCAGAAGCTGGAGAGATACAACAAGTCCCTGATGAACCTAGTGAACATCGTCACGTGGTACGAGAGCATGACGGCGGTGGAGAAAGCGTCTCTGGAGAACATCACCACTTTGGTCATGCAGGTTGAAACAGCCATTATCGGGGAGAACAACTCGTGGTTGTCAGTGCCTTCCGCACAGAAGGACGAATCGAAGAGAGAGGAGGAGAAGGACCAGGAGGAAACCAGCTCTAAGTAGAAAAGAGGCGTTGCCGCTGTCTCATGTGATAGTAAATGTTTTTCATCATTCCTTTAGCAATAAGTGTCGAAATGCACAAAGCCATGTCTGTGTTCTTTACTCAAAGTTAAGTTAAAGATCAGTGGGCCGGGCCCGGCGACTGTGAGAGGGCGGGCCCGTCCGATCACGCCACAGACCGTGTGCAGCCGCAGGGCGGCGGCCGCGCACTCACTGCGGCCGACCGACCGCTTGGGTTGTGGTGGGGATGTGGGACGGAGCTTGGCCCTCTCTCCAATGCTGGGGACACGAAGACCGGCGATGGCGGGGCTGCTCCTGCTGTGCATGGCACCGGCATGCTGGAGCTTCCTGCTCCCTCCTCCCGCCTTGATGTCTGCAAAAGTTGGACGTCGTCTCGCAGAGTTTCGACAGCCATTGCTGGTGCGACCAGCGGTGGCAAGGAGTGAAGCCGGTGCGATGGTGAGCGAAGTACTGCAGCTGATCAATGGGACGGACCGTGGAGCAGACGCAGAGGCCCTTCCCCTGCCGAAGCGAAGATCTCTTTATGAGAAACTGGATTTCCTCGAAAGGAACTCTAGAAATGAAGACTACGTCAAGACGGACCTTGCTTTGGGAAACTACGAAGTAGGATTCGTGGGGGAGAAACGAGCTACAAATGAAGTGAATCAGACGGTGTCAAGTCAAGCAGGGGGGTACTGGAGGGGGAAACTGGGAAGATCTATCTTTGAGACGACTGGTTTGTATCAGAACCTCGTGAGAATGCCAAGGGATGAAATCCCTCGTTACGTTCAGAATGGGCTGAAGCAGTCGGTGACAAGGAAGCAAAATGAGCGCAATCCTAACATAAACAGCGGCATAGGAATACGGGCCAGCTCCGATATGCAAGACACTGAGATCGTTGCTGTCAACCTCGTCTGTGCCAAATTTCTACAAATCCTTTCAATCTCAGTGGTGTTGGTGGGTATTGTGACAGAGCTGAACGAGGAGCAGCGTGTTGCGATTAGGAAGAGAGCGGTTGAGACAGGGCGAGCTCAGAGACTGGGGAGTGACTGGCAAGGAGAAGACGACCATCCTCAACCAACGCAGAACACAGTCCGCGTCGACTTCTCCTCTCCCCTCATCGCGTTTGGCCCTGCCCCACTGCAAAGGTTTCTCAAGCTGAGCGTCGGGCCTTCGACTGATGTCTTCCTCGACACGACATACGTTGACGACAAGATTCGTCTGGGGAGAGGAGCAACTAGCGGGAGTCGATTCGTCTTCCAGCGAGTAGGGGACGAATCAAGTCAAGCAACTCTATGGCGGTCCCTAGTGGCTGCCCCGGCTCCTGTCCCAGGCAAGAAGATCGGTCTTGCCATCTTCGTCGTCGTAGCTGCAAAGCTTCTGGCAACCATCGCGATGCTCTTCATGCAGGCAGCGCCTGCCACCGCGCTCATGAGTGTTCTTACCTACCTCGCCATCCCCCTCAAGATCTCTGCATGGCTCAAGGTGGGGGTCTTGTGCCTGCTCGCCTTCCTTTTCAACCAATCAGGAGGAGTTGTGGAGGGAGAGGAAACGAGTAGCTAGACGCTACCAACCGTCCTTCTTCCTTCTCCCGCCTACCCTCTCCTCGCCCGACCCATGCTCCCCTCCGTCATTGCACTTGGGACACAATTTTTCTGCTATATCTGGGTGGGATTTTATTGAAATTGATTTTGCCATGCTCTTCAAGTTTATTGATACCAATAAATATTTTGAAGCTTATATTCCGGATTCTTCCCCTTTTATTGTTGATTCGCCCAACGGAAATCACTTGCGGTTGAACAGGAGGGGTAGTGAAACAGGAGGGGGCGAGCGAGGAGGGAGAGGAGACGAGCAGCAAGTCAGGCCTAGCAAGAGCCTTGGAGTCAGAGCACAAGAACAGAGTCAAGGCATCCTGCTCGCAGTTAGGACTGCCGGACAGCCTAGAGGGTAGAGCAGAGTGACTTGTCTGGCTTCGAGCTGGCGGGGGGAAAGTCGGAGCAGGCACGGCGGCGAGCATGCATTCTAGGTGGAGACTGGGCACTGCGAGGAGCGGCGGGTGAGGATCTACCAGCAACCTTGGGTCGAAGAGCTCTGCCTTGCAGCATGAGTGTGGTGGTCCGATAGAAGCACGCAGGGGTGGAGTCCGAAGAGACGGGAACGGGAGGGTGCATCGGGTGTGTTGTAGGAGACGACTTTTGATTGACGGGCAAGGGGCAAGATGCCGCCGAGAGCGAACACGAAGACGCCGCTCGACAAGCGACTGTCTGCCAACGCTGGCAAGGAGGAGATGTCGAACTGGAACATAGCCGAGCTGAAGCAGAATCTGCAGGTCTGACCTTTTACGACGTTATGGCTGGTTGCGCTGACATGTCCTCTGATCTTGTCTTGGACTCACAGGAGGACAGTGCCATCCTCGAACAGACCCTCCGAGAGGCGAACAGGCTGCTGGGCGACTCAACAGGGTCGCCGCTGATCGACGTCGGGGGGATAGTGAACAAGTAACTCTCTTGTGATCTATTGGCTGGCTCGACTGATGGATGTCGCCATCGCCAGGGATGTTGCGGCAAGGAAGCTGAGGAACGCTTCTGACTGGGGTGACGATCATGCTCACCATAGAGAAGATTTCAGCTCCGGTGAGCTCAACTGAGGAAGAGAGGTTCTCGCGTGCTGAGCAGGGACGAAAATCTGCAGGTACCTTCATGACTGAGCTGGACACCAGCTCGGTAGCAAGCGCCCCAACGGTCGTGGGCGGTGCCAAGGTGACGATGTCGGAGGAGCTCGCGCTGAGACTCTCGGTACTCCCTCCCCCTGCTGAGCTGGGAGGTGTGAGGAATGTTGGCAGGTGCTGGAGCAGGCGATAGGGAAGGAGGCAGTGAAGGTGCTGCAGAGCTGTGTGCAGTCGGACCTGGACCAGGTAGCGAAGACGGTGAAGCAGCAGAGCTCGAGCAAGGATGGGGGGCGGCAGACGTCGGAAGTGAGCGAGACGATCGCGGAACTGGAAGGCAGGATCGTGGAGGAAGAGGCCTTGAAGCTGTCAGCCCTAGAGCAAGTGAACGCGCTCAAGGAGAACCTGAGGATGCAGAACACGAGGGTGCTGGAGCTACAGGACAAGCTCGCGCTGCTCGACTCGACGAGCCAGGAGGGGGGGGAACTGCTCAAGAAGAAGGAGACGGAGATCAAGAGTCTTAAAGAGGAGCTGCTGGCCGTGCAGGTGAGAGGGAGGAGGAGGGGAAGGAGGAGGAGGAGAGGCTGTTTCTGTTTGCTGAGAAATGTTGCACAGCACAAGACAAGGATGGAAGAGAACGAGAGGTTGAAGCTGGTTGACAGGTGACTCGCTGCAGTGAGGGGGGGCGGGAGCTCAGACGTGCGCGTCCTGTGCAGGCTGAGGAAGAAGGACGTGGAGATGGCAAAGACGAAGGAGTCGATGGACAAGATGACGATGCAGCTGCAGAGGTTGGCGGAGGAGAGGGACAGCATGCATGCCCAGTTCGACGAGCTGCAGAGGCGCTACCAGGACGCGCAGCTCCGTTGCTCGAACCTTCAGCAGGACCTCGACAAGCATCAGAGCGCAGAGAGAGTGCTCAAGAGGAATTTACAGCTCCAGGTGCTTGCTCCCTTCCCTCCTCCCCTCTTCCTCCCTCTTCTCCCTCGCTCCCCTCTTCCCTTCTCCCTGCTCCCATCCAGTCCTGCTCCACTCTCCTTTCGTTACTTCACTCCGCTTCCCTTTCCTGTTCAGTTCCTTTATCTACGTCAACCCCCCATTCTTAGCGTGTGCCCTTGCCCACTGTCCAAAATTGTCGCTCCTCCGATTGGCAGCTGACTTGCCCTCCCTTCCTCTCCTTGGCCTTCAGATGCCTGAGGAGGTGAAGAGAGTCGTCAAGAGGGTCGAGGAGCTGGACAAGCAGAACAGGGAGCTGCAGGAGAAGCTGAAGCAGAGCAAGGACCACGAGAACCATGCGGACATGCTGCGGAAGAACAGGATCGAGATCACCGAGTTGAGAGTGTCCAACAAGACTCTGTCCGCCAAGGTTGATGAGCTGAAGAAGGAGAAGGAGCTGCTGGAGAAGAAGTCGGAGAGCGAGCGGAGGCTGCTGGAAAACAGGACCCGCAACTTGTTCGACCTCAATGTCAAGAGCACGCAGAAGCTGCAGGGAGAGCTGGACCTGAGGATAGCGGAGAGGCTGCATAACCGATCGGCCGACAATGAGGTGGAGGAGGGCAGAGGGAAGGGGGGACAGAGGGGGTGGTGGGATAGATGAGAGGAAGAGGGAAGCAGAGAGGATGGGGTTGGCATGGAGAGCGTGGTGGTTTCCGGGCGGGGGAGGAAAGAGCAGGAGGACGTAGGAAGAGCGGGAGGAGCTGAATGAACGAGCAGGTCGCGTCGTTGAGGAGGAGAAACCTGGAGTTGCTGGGGCAGATCAACGCCCTTGACGAGCAGAAGATGGCGGCTGAGAACAAGCTCAGGGATGCAGAGAGGAAGAGCAGGGTAAGAGAGGGATCGAGGAAGAGGAGAGGATGAGGACGGTGGGACTGAGGCCGGAGGGCGGGGAGGGGAGGAGGAAGGGAATCTTTCCCAGCTAAGAGACACTCCTTGATGTGCAGGAACTCAAGGACAAGCTCGAGCTGTACGCCACGATCCACCGGATCGACTTGGGGAAGTTGCAGTTCTCCTCTGATCTCAACACTGAGGAGGAGCTTTCTGCGTTCCTCGGCGACTCCTCCGCGTCCTCCCAGGGCAGGAAGAAGAAGATCCGCACGCAGAGCAGGAGCGTCACGCCCGGCCTGTTTTCTCGCCCTCCTCCCTCCGCCGAAGACCAGAAGCGCTCTCAGAGCGCACAGCCGGGAGGAGGAAACTGGAGCGGAGCCGCGGCTGAGATGTCGACGACAACTGGGGAGCAAGTGTGTGCAAGAAATCACACCTTCCCTCCTCTACCACCACCTCCACCTCCTCATCAACCTCCTCCTCCTCCTTTCTTTCTCCTCTTCCTCCTCTTCGTTCGGTGACTTGCAGGAGCAGGTGAGGGCTTCGGCGAGGATGGAGGCGGAGGAGGAGAGCTTGGAGGGGCTGAAGGCGAAGGTGGCACAGCTGCAGGCGAAGCTGACGGGAGAGGAGAAGACGAAGACGAACGCGCAGGAGAAGGTCATTGCGCTAGCTGAGCAGCTGGTGGAGAAGGATCGGCAGATCACTGCTTTACAGGTCTCCTCCTCCTCCTCCTCCTCCTCCTCCTCCCTCCGCCTTCTCCTCCTCTTCCCCCCATCTCCTCCGCCTTCCCTGCCTCCTCCTCCTCCTATCTCCTCCGTTCCCTCCTTCTTCTCTGCCCTTCCCTCCCTCCCTCCCTCTCCTCCCCTTCGGTCTCCTCCTGCAGTTGACTGAGAAAGTGGCAGAGCTCGCTTGATGCTGAGAAGGAGACAAAGAAAAAGAAGAAGAAGAGCGAGAGGCTGAGAGACCTTGAGGGGCAGGTGAGGAGGGGGAGGGAGGCGGCGAAGAGAAGGGAGGAGCAAGGGGAGGAGGGAGAAGAGGAGGGGGAGGAGGGAGGAGGAAGTGAAGAACGGGGGAAGAGGAGGAGGAGGAAGTGGAGGAGGGGAGAAGAGGAGGGGGAGGAGAGAGGAGCGCTGAAGAGAGGATGTCAGGTTCTGTCCCTCATTACTAAGGTGAGGGAGACGGAGATGGATAAGGACCAGGTGGAGATCAAACTCAACGAGAAGGAGGAAGAGACCAAGGTCAAGGCCCGTAAGATCGGCGAGCTGATCTTCAAAGTCAGCCAGCTGGAGGAGGAGAAAGCGAGGATCATTGAAGAGCTCGCGGAAGTCCGTATACAGGCAAGCCCCTTCGTCTTGCCTTCTCCCTCCTCTTTCTCCTCCCTCTTCCTTCTCCTCCCTCCTCCTTCTCCCTCATTCATCACAACTTGTACTCCCTTGTGCTGCTCCGCCCACTGCTACCTCCCTCCTCCCTCCTCTGTCCGTTCCCCTCCCTCCTGCTCTTTCCCTCATCCGCATCATCTGACCCGAGCGTAGGCTGCACGACAAACGAAACCTGAGGCGGACCCCAAGAGCTCGACGATGCCGCCCCGGGTCATACGGGAGGAGAGCCTGGGGGCGGGGAGAATGAAGATAAGCTCTTCGTTGAACCGACCGCTCAAGGAGGAAACCTTCTCCGCCACCATGGACAGGGATAGGAGCGAAGATATCAAGACATGAGCTACTGTACATTACCACAACAACCGACTCGCACTACCTCTGCCCTCCTCCTTGCCCCTCCTCCTCCCTTGCCCACTCCTGCCAGCCTCCTCCTGCTCCTCCTGCTCTTCCTTCATCTCATCCGTTCCTCGGCGTCGGCTCTCGAGTGTCCTCCCATGCGATGCTTCCTCCACTCACTCTCCTGCCCTCGTCCAAGGCCCCGAAGCTGACGCGAGGGACCAGGAGGTTCCTGCCGGCGAGCGGAGAGGAGCGATGAAGGGAAAGTGAGGGAGAAAGCTCGCGGGAGAAGAGGACCCGGACCCTGTTGGAGGTGTCGGAGGTGAGGACGAAGATCCGCCAGAGAGCGAAGCCGAGCTCGAGGAGGAGGCGGTGGAACATGCCCCCTGCAGGCACGAGTGAGGGAAGGGGGAGAAGAGGAGGGAGGGAGGAACGCGAGGGAGAGGAGGGAGGGAGGAAGAGGAGGGAGGGAGGAACGCGAGGGAGAGGAGGGAGGGAGGAAGAGAAGGGAGGGAGGAACGCGAGGAAGAGGAGGGAGGGAGGAACGCGAGGGGGGGAGGGAGGGAGGGAGGAAGAGGAGGGAGGGAGGAACGCGAGGGGAGGAGGGAGGGAGGGAGGGAGGAACGCGAGGGAGAGGAGGGAGGGAGGAAGAGGAGGGAGGAAGGTTGGCATGTTGGCGGGGGAGGGGGACAGGAAGAAGTAGAGAGGAGCAGAAGCATGCGAGTTACCCTGCCGAGAGAGGAAGGAGTCGATGCGGGAGCATGCGACTTCACGCATGAAGAAAGCTTTGGAGGAGGAGGAAGCTATCGGGAGGACGAGAGTGAAGAGTTCCTTGGAGAGGCTGCGGAGCTCGACCTCGAGTGCTTGAACCTCCTGCACCACTGCCTCCTCCAGCTTCCCCCCTACACCACCTTCTCCTCCTCTCTCCCCTCCACAGACACCACCTGCTCCACCATGTTCTCCCTGCTCTGCTCGTCCTGCCCTGGCCAAAGACGACCTCCCACCTTCTGACGCCTCCTTCGCTTCCTCGGCCACTTCCGTCAGCCTCGAGCCCTTCTTGTCGCTCAGCATCGCCGTTCTCCTGTGTGCTGCGATCTCTTCCTCGATCGCGAGCTCCCATGCTGGCGATTTTGACTGCCTCGAGGCCCCGGGGGGAGGAGAAACTTCGTTGGCGATCCTCACCAGACGAGAGAGCCGCTGATCCTCTCCTCCTCGCGGCGTCGAGATGACCTGCTCCACCTCTGTGTCCCTCAGCCTCCCATCTTGAGCACCAGGAGGAGAAGGAGGAGGAGAAGGCATCGTAGCAGGAGGAGGAGGAGGAGGAGCGGGAGCAGGCAGCTCTTCAGTCGTCCTCGTCCTGCTGGGCACGGCTGGCTCAGAAGATAGCATCTTCTGCAGCTTCGAGCAGTCGCTCTCGAGCTCCAGGAGCTCCTTGTCCAACAGGACCTCGCCACCCCTCGCCTCCTCCGCCTGCCCCCGGGCTGACTGCGGGACCATGTCGTAGGAGAGGTCAAGAGGAGCCTCGCGGAGCAGGGAGAACCCCCGGTCAGGAGGGGACCAGACAGAGGCCACAGAGCGCATGCTGGAGTCCTGCAGGAACGAGCGGAAAGCGGTCCTCATCGTCTTCTCCCTGTCCGCGAAGTTGCCGCGGCAGAAGGACAGGAGCATCTGCGCCTGCCGGTGAACGCGGAGGAAGGAGATGTCCGCCCAGCGGGTGAAGGAGCCAATGAGGAGAGACTTGAGGATAGCGCGCTCCTGTCTCTTGCCTCCTCCTCCTCCTCCTCCTTCCCTGCTAGCCTCTGCCTCCTCTCCTCCTGCTCGGGAGAGCTTCCCCTGCTGTGCCCTCATGGACTTGATCCACTTGCCTGCCGTTGTGTTGCCGGACAGGATCGTGCTCTCTCCCTCCTCCTTCTCTCCCTCCCTGGCGCTCTTCTCCGGCAGCAGCTTGTGCTCAGCCCACCAAGTCTGCAGCCGGAGGAGAGCCTTGAGGTGGAAGAGGAGCTGGGAGGACCAGAGGAGGAAGCAGCGGGAGCAGAGGAGCCTTCGGTGAACTGAGGATGCGAACAGCAGCGACGAGGCCTTCCACGACGCCTCCTCCACCTGCTTCCTCCATGCACACAGTACGAGGTGCTGCGTGCTGATGTCTCTGCTGCTGGCTAGGAAGACTCTCCTCCTCCTCAGCTTCTTCATCACCGTCTTGTACCTCGTCCACCTCGCCATCCTAACTCGGAGGGAGCGGCGGGTACGAAACGAAGTATAAGATCTGAAGGTTCGTGAGAAGAGAAAACAAAAAGAGCATGGGGAGAGAAGGAGGGGGAAGGAAGCGAACTGAACTGATCGGGGGTCAAGAAAGCAGGAAGGCAGGAAAGAATGAGGGAAGGGGGAGGGGGAAGGAGGGAGGAGGGAGGAGGGAGGAGGGAGGATTGGTTGAAAGCATACAAAGAGGAAGAGCGAAGCGTCTACCTCGCCGACTTGCTCTTTGTCACCCAGGCGCTCCATGCAAGCACATGCTCTGCTGCCATGGCTCGCAGATTTCTCGCCAGCATCTTGGAAGCCGCACGGGAGATCATAGACAGTTCAAACCACCTGCGGACAGTCTCCTGCCCAGTCCTCCTCCTCCTCGTCTCCTGCATCCTCGTCGCCTCCTCTTCCCACTCAGCGAGCATGAAGGACTGACGGGACCAGCGAGCCCAGCTCTGCAGGACGAGGAGGAGGAGGACGCCGTTCCTTCGGAAGGAGCGGGAGGAGAGGAGCCACAACTCATCCATCTGCCTCTGCGCCGCATGCAGCTGAGTGACGAAACTCCAGGAGCTCACGACGGCGGCCTGACAGCCTCGGACGTCAAAACTTCAAGAAGGAGGTCAAGGAAACGAGAAAGCAACCTTGGCTCTCGCAATCTTCTCCTCCTCTTCTCTCGTGACTCTCCCCCTGCTCCTCGCCATCACGTTGGCGACTTTCCTCCATCGGCCGAACACGATCATGATCGCTTGCCCCGCCCGCACCTGCTCCGCCCTCCTCCCAACCTGCTCCACCACCATCATCCTCAGACAGATAGCTGCAAGCATGACCTGCTTCCTGCTGACAGTTGCCAGCCACTTGTCGAAGCAGAACTTGGACTTGTTGAGCTGCAACTTGGACAGCATCTCATTCTCAGTCCTCAATAGCCGATAATATAGGCGAGTCTGCACGCAAGTCTTGCGGTGATGGAGGATGGAGACTTGCTTGCTCAGCAGCATCCAGACCCACCGGAGGGGAGAGCTTGCCCGCGCCTCTTCCCAGCATCGCCAGCCGGTGAAGGCTCTCTGCAAGTCAACAGACGAGAAGACGGCCTGGCGCTCCTTGACGAGATCGACCGACGTCTGCCACCTGACGGCAACCGGCTGAGGGTGCGAGGGCGGAGAGAGCATGTTCACCTGGAGAAGTAGAGCCGGCAAGGCTTGCAGGTCAGCCTCATCTCAAGTCTTTCTGCAGAGAGCCGAAGGGAAGACTTGAAGTCTCTCCACGCAAAGAAGACGCGAGCCTGCTGGTAGACGTGAGGAGAGGAGAGCGAAGGGCGATTATCGTCTGCAACGACCTTGTGGATCTTGGACTGATGGTGTACCACGCTTCGTCCCTGCAGGGAATTTCTGCTGAGCATGTCTCGGAAGATTTCTTGAGATGCAGGAGTCAGGGTGTTGTTGTTGGCAGGATGAAGGAACAACCATCGTGTCTTGTTGAGAGGTAAGCGATGGAATCTGAGAGGGCTGAGATAAACACTGGTACTTGTTCTGATGGGGCTGTTGATTTGCCAGTCCTCGCAACCACCATTTGATTGAGACTGCAAGGACAGTGTTATAAGGTTTCATGTCAACTGACTGATCAAAGAAGTGGCATCACTAACAAGCAAGTCATCATCATTCAATCACGAGCACTAGTATCATCGTTACCCTTTCTCATGATTCTCGGGGGTTGGACGAGTCAAAGAGTCTTCAACGGCATGAACAGCATTGCAGACTTCATCCAAACTCCCCCCAATCGCGTCACAAAGGGCAGCAAACGAGGATTTGACGTGCTCAAAATCCCCAGCCCTGTCCATCGCTCCCTCCACCCTCTCCCCCTTGAATTCCTTCAAGTCAACAAGATCGAGCAGGAGAACGAGTGGAACAACCTGTATCAGGTGGCTCTTTCCTCGGAACGCGTCTACCCACAGCCTGAGGTCCGACATCATCTGCCGGCACGCCGACAGGGCAGTCTGATTCTTCTGAAAGAGCTCAAGCTCTCGATCTCTCGACTCTCTCAAGACTCGCTTCAACTTGGCCACATGCTGCAGGCTCTTGCCTCCTCCTCCCTCCTCCTCTTCCTTCCCTTCGCTCTCATCAGTTTCATGGCCTTCCTCCACAATCGTCGGTAAAACTTCGCTGCTGCTCGCACGCACAGGCGGGGGGTCCTTCATCCGTTGTGCACTATCAAGCTCCCCCTTTCCCGCTGAAACCTCGATCGGAAAGTTTTTCTCAGTCTCCTTCAATGCAGTGAACATCTCATCGTTGGCCTGCGCAGGGCACTCATGAGCAAGTTTACATCCTAGCAATGCTGACACCTTCTCCAACTTCAGCATATAGGCGTGCATGGTTGTAAGCTTTCGTTGAGCCTCGTTGTTCTGCTCTTGCAGCTTCTCTGCCCTGGACTGAGCATCCATGAGATCATTCCTGCACTTGTTCAGATCTGCCAACAGCTTGTTCTTGATCTTGGTTGTAGTAGCCAGATTCTTCTTACAATCCTCCAGCTGATCTAACGCGACCGACAGATACCTGTAACAAGCAGGTCATAGGATCGTCAGGACATATCCCATGTAGACATGTCATCAGGACATATCCCATGTAGACATGTCGTCTGACTTCCGACAGATCTGTTGTGCATGACAAACATCATGCACAAACGCAGCCATGCCAGGACCAAAATTTGAATCAATGGTGGGGTAACAGGATTGGTAGTCGACGTGAGGTCTGTTATGAACTCTGAATGTCTCTCTTGAGCATGCTTTATCTCTTCCTCTTCTTCTTCCTCCTCCTCCTCCTCCTCCATCCACATACACTCTCTCGTCCTCCCCGTTACCTCCGAAGCTCGTCATTCGCTTCTTTAGCAGCGTCCTTCCCCACCATGCCTGGAGGCCCCAATTTTGACATGCTGGTTTCAAGATTTGAATCAATTTTCAAATATGTTTATAAATATTTCAAATCTGAGAGCTTCAAAGTCTCAACACGCCATATCGTTCAAGTTGATTTTTCAGTTTTCTAACGGTTACATCTGACCGCTACCAGACTGGCTACCAAAGTCCGGGGGGCCGGGGGGCCGGGGGGCCGGGCCCATGTTTCGAGTCACTGAGTCAAGTTTACTGAGTTCGTCACGTGAGCTTACATGTTGTCTTTACTGTACATTGCTACTTGAGTCGGACTTAAGTCTCTTGGCTCCCTCAGCCTTGCTCGCTCCCTCTCCGTTGCTCAGGCTGCTCTTCCTTTTCGCTTGACGTCGACTCTTCCTCGTCTCCTGGTCGTTCCCTTCTTTCTCGCTATCGCTTCCCTCCTCCCGATCGCTCCCTTTCTCTGGACTGTCGTTACTGGCCATCTCTTCCTTGTCCTGCTTCACTTCTTGCTCTTGATTTTGATCGTACAGCTCCAACCCCTCAAGGATCTGCAGGAAAGGCGTCAAGAAATGCGAGGCTAGGGCAACCCATACCTCGTGCTCCTCCAAGTCTGCACACCCGAGCTCCTGGAATCGCACTCTCCACAGGGCCGCAGGCTTGGTGACGTCATCGTCGCTGAGGGATCAGGTCAGGTCCTACTGGCAGGTCTTGTCTGCTGTCTCACATGAAGAAGTTTGACTCGCTCGCCGGAAGCCATGCGATGACCTCTGCGTTGCACTCCATGGGGTTGTTGCCCTCGGAGTCCGTCACCGACCGGCGAATCATCTTCCCGATATAGCTGATGACCATCTCTGTCAGTGGAGGGAGGAGGAGGAGGAGGAGGAGGAGGAGGAGGAGCAGGAGCAGGAGCAGGAGCAGGAGCAGGAGGAGGAGCAGGAGCAGGAGCAGGAGCAGGAGCAGGAAGAGGGAAGGGAAGGCCAAGAGTGATGAAGAAGGAAGAAACCTGCTCCCTGTTGTATACCACTCGTGCGTATCGCTATCTTCAGCTACAATCATCATCAGTCCTGATTAACTCCTGTCTCCCACCACCTGCTTCCTGCTTTTCTGCATCCTCTGCATTCTCTTCAACCTTTGCAGTTGCATCCTTCTGGTTGAAAAGCTCAACAGCCTTCAGCACCTGCATTGCGATCAGAAACTGGCAGAGCGATCGGCTTCGTGACTTTGACCTGTGACTCCTCGAGGTGTTCTGTTCCGAACCCGTCCTCGTACTTGACCGTCCACAAGGGAGACTTGCTCCTTCCCTCCCCCCCGAAGTCCGTCGGCTTCGCTTCCTTCCTTACCGGTCCAGCGACGATCCCATCCACCGATTGCTCTCCGTGCGAGGTAGCGAAGAACTTCCTCACTCTCTGACCAGTCAGATCTGCGCGCTCCTCCTCTTTCTCTTGGCCGTTGGGCTTCACGATGGTGTCGGTATGGTACACCTCGATCGCTTCCTCCAGCTCGGACAGCTCGAGGTCTTCCTCCCCGATATCCTGCAGCTCTCAAAGTGACGAGCAGCAAAGGTCAGCGCTGCCCGACTTACCTCGTCGTCGTACTTTACCCTCCACAGCGCTCGGGGGTCGCTCGGGTCGTCGTTGCGGAAGTAGTTTGAGACTGTGGCAGGCAGCCAGCCTCGTACAGTCCCGTCGACCTTGCGAGCCTTCTCCTTTCCCTCGAGCACCACTATCCTCCGCACCCTCTTCCCGATGTGCTTGCATCCAAACGTGAACCAGTCCTCCGTCCCGTCCTCCGGCCGCTTCCCCTCCGCCAGCTCGTGGATCATGATGGCCTCCTTCACCTGGAACTCGTTGAGGTAGTCAAACTCCAGCTCTTTCCGGTCGTAAACGACTTTCCACAAGCATGAAGAGCATTTCTTCCGCTTCCCAAGACGACAGAAGTCGCTCTGCAGCCACTCAGCCACGTAGCCGTCAGCCTGCCCCTGATCCACTCCGAGCTTGACAAACCCTTTCCTTCTGATCCTTCGACCCACATACAGGTCACCGTTGTGAGCAAAACTATCCGCCCTCGCGTCAGGCAACTTCAGAAAAGCTTCGATCGCCTGCTTCGCCTCTTCCTCCTTCAAATCTTCGCACCCGATCTCAGGAATGTCGTAAACGACTCGGAACATCCTGGCGCCCTGACTGTCTGCGGAAGTGTCGGAGTACGAGATGCATTGCTTGATGGTACCGTCCGCAAAACCCAGCGGCTTCTCATTCTCATCCAACACAGCCCGCCGCACCCTCATACCAACCCACTCGTGCTTTTCGGAGTCATCCGCATCACTGAGAATCTTCTTGTCGATGAACTCCTTCACAGACGAAGGCGACGACGCTAATCTATACGCCATGATCCCTTCCAAGACCTCCCGGAACTCGAGGTCTTCCGCCAGCTCCCCCTCATCGTATCGAATCCTCCATAGAGCTGCTGGCTTTCCCGTGTGGGAATCACGAAATCCGGAGAGTTTCGATGGCAGAACTCCGACGATCTTTCCCTCGATCGTCTTGTAGGAGGAGGAAGCCTCGTGGAAGACCCTCCTTCGGATCCGATCCCCCAAGGATTCTGCTGGGAGGGGAAAGAAGTCAGAGTCATCCGCAACGGCTCCATCGCCACCCCCGGGCGAATTGACAGCATCCAGCATTTCTGTGGCCCTGTCATCATCGCTGGACTTGTCTTTCGGGACGAGTCGCTTCTTCAACTTGGGGTATTCGCTGCCTTTCATCTCCCCCTTGGGCTCCTGTGACCTGGTCGTTTGCTTGAATTTGTCAACATTAACATCTATCGCTGTCCTGCCGTTGAGTATGTGCTGTCTCAATGTGACCAGTCGATCTCTGCTCGTCTCTGCCCGCAACGGGGAATGATACACCTTGACGGTTCTTCCATCACTCAGCGTCTTGAGATGATACTCGGGCTGCTTCATCTTGCACGATTCTCCTATCTGCTTCTCTTGAAAGACGAACTTCGTGCGAGGAAGCGACATGCTTTCCTTGAGCTGCCTGTTCCTGCACAGGAGCTCACCGTGCAGACTCTGCGCGTCTCTGCAGGATTCCTCCAGGGAGGTCTTCCTAGCCTTCAGCTGCTGGATTATGTCAACAAGGGAATCCAAAGTGTCCCTCCCGCTCTCCTCCTCCCCCTCGCAGCGCCGCGTGAGAGTTTCAAAGAGCGATCGGACCCCGGGCTGGCTCCCATCATACAGCTCCGTGGTAGCCATGCTCATCTGGACCCTTAGGAATGGGGCGACGAGCTGGCTGACCTGCTGCTTGTGGGCTCCCTGCTCGGCACTCTTGTGGAACTTCCGCATTAGAGCAGTGAGGGAGTCAAAGCTCTCTCCCTCGGGGGAGTTGAAGGACGTGGCAGGCAAGGGGCCACCTGGGCTGAAGATGGGGTTGTCAACCCTGAGATCCCAGCCGGGCGGCAGCTGGTCCATTGCCTTCTTGTCAACCGTAAGCGCGAATCTCTGGGCGTCGAACGAAGCCACCAGCTCAAGGCACCGACTGTCCACCTGCGAGTCATGAGACTCCAAGGTCGGGGGCCGGCGAGAGGTGGAGGAGAGTCGTTGAGGTCTAGTGACCTTGGGCGGCTCCCTCCTGGCTCCTTTCCTCTCCAGCATGGCGTTCCACATCTGCCTCATGGTCTCGTGCCAGGCGTCGAAGTCAGTGCACATGGAAGGCTCAGAGGACTCCAGAGCCTTCCACCTTTCCTGCACCTTAGGTTTGGGTTGAGGAGTGTGCCCAGAGGGGACCGAGTCAAAGACGCAGCCCGCGGGCGGGCAGCGCGATGTTTTCTTGTCCACGAAGGCGGCCTCATCCTCCGAGGAGAAGCAACAGTCATCCAGCTCGTCCTCCATGGCCATGGCCTTGGCGATCGCTCTCACCTCAACCCTGCGGTACTTGCGGTGTTGAACACATTCCAGCACGCGCTCGCTGACTTGGGCCCCGGCCTCCTTCAGCCATTCATCCTTCACCTCAGAATTGGAGTGCAGGTAGCGCATCGAGCTGCTCATCGTGTCCGCCTCGCCCGTCTCGTCGTGCCCAAAGATGGAGGAGAAGGAGGAGGTGAGGGGGTAGGGGTAGGGGCTGAAAACCAGCTCCTCGTCTATCGCTGTCCGCATGCTCTCCTTGAAATCGTTCTCGCTGAAGTGGAAGACGTGCTCCTCCGACGGGTCCCAGACGGCTCGGCAGTAGTACTCCCCCGACCGCAGGTACTTGTGCGGGTCGATCGGGTTCCCCTCGGTGAAGTACACGGTGACCAGCCCGAGAACGGTGTTGCGGTGAACGTCCTTATCCATGTGCAAAGAGAAGAAAACTTCGTGCTCTGCATTCCAAGCTGGTTTGGTGTAGGCTACATCATGGTCGGGAACGTGCCGTCTGCACAAAATCAACATCACCGACAACGTGAGGGGGAGGAAAGGAGCTTACTTTCGGTAGTGGTAGAGGGCACTCCTGTTTGTCTTCTGCACCTCCTCGCACTTGTAGAGCCACCTGACATGAAGGAAGTCGCTCTTCCTGTCGTACGCGAGGAGCTGTGCTATGAACGGAGTATCTGAACCCTCCGAATTGAGGATCACACAGTCCCCTTCACAGTACAAGTTCGGCCCATCTCTGAACAGAGGGATCATCTCGCGCTTGTTGGACCCTTCGCTCTCTTGGCTCCGTCCCGACGACCCTGGAGCTGACGCCTGACATCTTTTCTCACCCCCCTTCTGGAACTCCTGGACTTCTTTCTCTACCTTCTTCTTCAACTGACTTGTCTTCCGTCCCAACACGTTGGAGAATTCCTCAAACTCATGGAATTTTGCCAGGAAAGAAGCTGAAGTCTGGCCGACATTGCTCTGATCCACCACATTCAAATCCCTTGAGTACATCTCCACTAACGTGTCGGAGTATGAGAAATCATTTTGAGGAAGCGACTCGATCAAACACAAGATTTTGTCCACCTGCTCCTCTAAAGATTTCCCGTCCTTTGTGAGCTTCCGAGACTTGTTCACACATGACTGAAGGAGGAAGTTCGTATCGGGCATACCATCGTTCCAGCTCTCATCCTCTAGCACAGACTCGTCCAGTACTGCGTCAGTCTCGTTGTCAGCCTCATGGACGGCGCCATGGAAGCGAAACAGAAGACGGAAATAGTGGAACTTCAGCGTCCCGCTGGCGCTCTCCGGAAGGTTCATAATCCTGCACACCTCTCGCCACCTTCGGTTCTTCGTCACTTCGTCCATCCCCCCCATGTTCGTCACGATCCCATGAAGCTGGAAGATGTCCAGTTTCCTGCCAGCCATGTAGGGGACGACGCTGCTTTGTCCGGACACCTTCATGTGATCTCTCCACTGCTGCAACCATTCTTGGCGCTCTGGGGTCAACTCTGTTTCCGCATCCTCTTGGGGCTGGATCCTTGTGCATCGCTTGACCTTGTGCTCAGCAGCATTCGAATCTTGATCCATGCTGCTGCTGCCATGGTTCTCGTCCTTCAACTTCTGCGGGCTAAATCCCGGCCCTTCGTCGCCATCCTCCTTTTCGTTCTTGCAGTTCTACGAGTTGAAGTGACTCCAACGACCTTTCGATCAAAACAATCGCGCATACCCGGTGTTTCAATTCTAAGTCATACAAGTATCGCCAATAAAATCGTTTCATTCTATGAACTGTGGATCTAGAGAGAGCTTTCAGCACGTCGTCATCGTCCAACAGTGCTCACCTGAAATTCTCGTTGTTCGTACCAGTCTGAATGGAACTCACAACCTATTATCCATCCGCAAACAGATCAGAACAAAACATTCTCTGGACCACCGCAACAAAGGAGCACAAGACTTACTTGCTTCATCACCTTTTTTTTCAGGCACTGGAAAGCCAGGCATCAAGTCAGGGAACGAAATGATTCCTGAGAAGATGACTCACCATCTTAATCCCACCATGTTTCAGAACTTCCTGGAAGAGGAGAATGGGCCTTACAGGTTTCCCACACAACCCCGGTATCTTCAGCGGGTGGGGGATCCCCTTCTTGTCGAGGAAGTCTAGCCAATTTTTCTCCCATTCCTGATCCTCTTGAACGATCTCTCGATGAGCAGCAAGCACCTCATCGTGATGATCTTCCTCCTCGTTCTCGTTGTTGTCGATCCCTCCCACCCCAGCGACCATCGTTATAGGCTGATCCACTTGGTGCAGCGTGCTTGCCTCTCCCACTTTGGCACCTGGGGAACATGTTACTGGCAGGACTTGCAAGAGCCTTGTGACAAGGCGTCTGCTCTGCGGAGGATGCATGCTATTTACCGGAGTCTTGTGGACTACTCGAGCCTTTCAGCTCCGCTTCTTCTCCCCGCACCCCAGGATCTCTCGCACTTGACCCGTCCCCGCTCATTGCGTCGCAGGAGGATCAATCCAACTCTGCGCAAGCCTTCATGGTTGCTGCCCTCTAGCTCATCTAGGTGCCCTCCTTCACCATAGTCAGCTCGATGAGACCGCAGCAATCTAACATCAGCAAGCTTCATCGATGAACCAATTCACACGAACACAGTCAAAGCTCATATTAGCCCCATTCAACGTGCGGAATGGAGACAGCAGACTTGACCACCCAGGCAAGCCAATCATCTCCTCCTCATTTCCATTCCATGATCATTCTATTTCTATTCCCATTCCATGATCATTCTATCTCTATTCCCATTCCATGATCATTCTATCTCTATTCCCATTCCATGATCATTCTATCTCTATCATCTTCTGCGGCCTTACTCTACACCCCCGCATCCCTTCACCCTGTTTGCCCTGCTGTGATGCAGATGACTACTTCCTCCCTTCTCAACCCTGCAAACCTTAACGTGTAGACCTGTCTCTGCCTACACGCCTTCCTGCCTGTTTCTGTCTTCTCTTCCTTGACTCCTTAACTTCTCCTGATGTTTCTCTCATCAACCCCCTCGATCCTTGTCCTTCCTCATCCTCTGACAAGAATCGTCTTCGTGACCTGCCTCGTTCTCGCACTTCCTCCATCCACGACTCCTCCCTGCTCGCCCCGAACTGTGGCAAGTCATCCTGCTCATTCTCCCGCCTATCACTTCCAACACCGTTCTCCTCCTTCCTTGCCCCATCTGCCATCTCCCGGCATCGCCATTCCTCCCCCTACTGCCCATGGTAGGATCTGCATAGAGGGCAAGGGTTCAGAGGTTTTGCTGCCTAGTTCAGGAGGGGTGGGGGCATAAAAACTTGGGAAAACTACCCCTACTTTTGAAGGTAATACTACCCCTATTTGAGATGTAGATATGGGGTAGTAATACCACAAAATCCACCAAGTCTGCCTCAGAGAATTTGATGATGACAGGCAGGGTAGGGTTAGGTGGTGAGAAACTCTGGGGTGGTGGCAGTGAATTTATCGAAACATTCACGGAGAATAGGGGTAACGATGTGGTATTAAACGGGGTGGGGGTACAGATCACAAAAGAGGAATGGGGGGTGGGGTATAATTTTCCGGGGTGGTACATCGGAGGGTGGTAGGAGCAAAATAGTTTCAGCGCCGGTTCAGGATATGGGCAGGCGGAACAAGATCAGGCGGAGGAGGAGGAGGAGGAGGAAGCGGGGAAGAAGATAGATGATGGGGAGATAGATGAACGGAAGTCGAGAGAAGGAGAAAGAGATGGAGAGAAAGAAGGAGAGTACAAGGATGCCGAAGCAGTGAATGAACATTAGATGTTGGAAATGCAATTTTAATGGGTTGTAGCTATGATAGCCACAAGACATACATGTGTGCATGATGGAACGTACAAGACATACATGTGTGCATGATGGAACTTATGTACATCACTTGGTTCTTGTTGGATTTGAACCGTTCTCTTCGTTTTCTCACTCTGATTCATTTCAGCCGTTCGGCAGCAAGTGGTCAACCAGAGATGGTCATAATTTCACGATGATGGACTATCAATTGTTCCCTTCCACCGATTAGTCCTCGCAAACGCTGCTTCCAGGCATGACAGTGAAAGCGCTACTTGCGATCGCCAGCATTGCGGTAACATGGATACCCGCTCCATCGACAGCGCAGGGGTCTCCTGGACTTTGCTGCAAAGACGCTACTGATTGTTTCCGCCCTGGAGACTGGCGGCAGATTTTTCAATGCCCTGCATCCCATTGGAACAAGCACATGCCCCATCCCCCCTGGGAGTGGTACAAGCTTACGAATGCTTCGGGTGCTCAAAAGATCTGCTCAGGAGGCTCGAAGGAGTGGCACGCGTGTGTTGCAGACTCCGAGTGTCCGGGAGGGACATGCTCCATCGTCCCCCTCCCGGCCGACAAGTACGTGCACGAGTATATGTCCTGCTGCATGCAATGCGTGTGGAACTTGCAATATCCGATCGGAGATCCGATCCAAGTGACGTCAGGGCCCCTCCTGAATGAAACCAGCGAGCTCGGCGTCATCCCCAAGTACCTCAACTGCTCAGTCTTCCCGGACGAGTTCCGCCAGCTGGACTCCAGCAGCGCCGGGCACCCGGCTGGCTACCTGTCGATGAGCGAGTTGGAGCAGGGCTTCTTTTCTCAGATCCCGAACAAGCAGATGATTGACGCCAACTTCCTCAACGCGTCCGTGATGTTTGCGATCGCAGATCTCAACAAGGACGGGCTGTTGAGCTACGAGGAGTATGTCATCCTCAGGCACTTCTGGACTCCATTCCTCCTCTCCAGCACGGCTCCAGCACCCATCGACAACGAGAACACCCTCGCCATGGGCCCCCTCGGAGGAGTCTTCGTTGACAACAGCACGGTCAGTGTGTGGGTTGTGACAGCCAACAACCTTCTCCTTCGCCTGTACATCGCCAACGGCTGGTCGTCTGCAAGGACCAGACAACCGCAACCAGGCGAGGAGCTGTTTTATCAGCAGAACGCTGACCTGGATGGCTCCACCCGAATCTCTTTGGAGGAGCACTACTTCAGGGTGTTTGCAGACATCAACGGAAATGGAGTGTTGGAGCGCTGGGAGTACAACCTATCGCTCTATGACAAGAGCACGTCGGCTGGGGGCAACTTTCAAGGATGGGCGTCGTGGGCGGATCACGACCTCAACGACGATGGAGTGGTCACCTTCATCGAGAGGAAGCGGATCTTTGCAGACAGGAATGCGGACAACTTCATCAATCTCACGGAGTGGAAGCTCGCGGACTTTCCCACCGCATACGGTCCTTATCAAGGTCACAAAGGGAGCAACGGGATGATTGGAAAGGAGCAGTACGCGTTTTACTCGCTCTATCACTACTGCACGTTGCGCTCCTCCACAGCCTACGCTTCCTACTCCAGCAGCTACCCCTGGAGCTCGCAGTGTCCTCTGGTGTTTGCCATCCTGAACGACACCTCCTTCTTCCGCGACGCGTTAGAGAAGCAGCAGTTTGATCTGGGAACGCTTCAGGTTGATCCCAACCTTGCAGGCTTCGTGTATAGAGTGCTGAACAACGTTACTCGTCGCCTGGGCTGGCAGGGAACTCTAAAGGTCTTGCCCAACCCCCATAGAGAGCTGCAAGGAGCAGCAACGGACCTCTCGTCCTACAACATCACTCCTCCGAACATCTACTCTCGGTCTTTCAACCTTGCCGTCATCACGGAGTACACGAATGTGCCCAGCGAGTGGTTGTGCACCTCCTCGCTCTGGCCAGATGACGGTCTCAGTGTCGTGGTGAGGTCCGAGGACCAGTCCATCTCTCTCTACACCGTCCTCGCAGAGATGATAGTTTCTCCTCAGTTCGTCAATTTCTTCTGCTCCTTGTTCTTCACCGTCCTCATCGTTGGACACGTGATTTGGATCATCGAGAGGTGGACCAACGAGACGATTTTCCGTCCCTTCTACGCGGAAGGAGTCATTGATGGCCTTTGGTGGGCGATGGTGACGATGACGACTGTCGGGTCAGTTCAACTCTCCCACAGGCCTCTTCATCTGGCGTCTTTCCTCCTCCTCCTCCTCCTGATCCTGATCCTCCTCCTCCTCCTCCTCCTGATCCTGATCCTGATCCTCCTCCTCCTCCTCCTCCTGATCCTGATCCTCCTCTTCCTCCTCCTCCGCCGCCGCCGCGTGTTACTTTTCTGATGGTTTGTCATAGATACGGAGACAAAGCCCCGGTCAGTGAGATCGGCAAACTCTTCGGCATCTTCTGGTTGATTTTTGGTCTGATTGTCTTCGGGACCTTCTCAAGTCAAGTCACTTCCTTCATCGGTGACCAACTTGCTGTCAACAACATCGCTGATGCCGATTCTCTCGCTGGTTTCGTTGTGAGTCAGCCTCCTTGTCTTCCTCCCTCCCTCCCTACAGACAGACAGACAGACAGACAGACAGACAGACAGATAGACAGACAGACAGACAGACAGACATCGTCCTTCTATCCTCTTGATTATCCTCTCTCCGGCCTCTACCTCTGTCTCACAGGTTTGCAGGTGGGTGTGCTCAACCGAACCTCCTCCCTCAATCTCGACCTTCAGTATGGGTTCACCAGCACCGTCTGCGACTCGGTCAAGACATGCGTCGACAAGCTGGCCAACAACCAGCTTGACGCGCTCCTTCTCCCTCGCGCCGACGTCGTCAACTACTTCCGCTCCAGCCAGCTCGCCTTCACGCTCTGCGGCAACCAGCTCAAGTTTGTCGGGGGGAGCGTCACGAGCAGCGTCGTCATCCTCCTTCAGCCCGCCATCAGGGTCTGCACGTACGGGCAGAGCGTGTATGCTGCCACGTACTTGATGAACGCCATCGACTCGACGGTGCAGGCGATGACGCAGGATGGCACAATGAGCAGCATCGTGGCCGAGGAGCGAGATTTCATCTACCCTCCTGCGGTCACCGACGCCTCTTGCGGCTCTTCGAGCTTGTGGAACGTCCCACTCATCATAGCAGCCCTGGTCCTCCTCTTTGTGTACGGGTGCCTGGTGAACATACAGGATGGCGGGGTCCTAAGGAGCGTGCTTAGCGCCTTACTCCCTCGACTGTTCCCTCCTGTGATCGAGGAGGAGGAGGGAGTGATGGCGGTTCTACGGCAGCCTTCGTTCAAGAAGCGCAAGCTAGATGCTTTCTCCGTGGAGTTCCCGCAGCCCCTAAGGAAGAAGGAGGTGGAGCCTCTGGTGCATGCTAGCAAGCTGCTAGGAGTTTTCAGCGCTATGCAGGTGAGCAGGGAGGAAGGTTGGGAGAGGTGGGAGGGGAGAGAGAGAGGAGACAAGAATGGAGAGGGGAGGAAGGAGGGGTATAACGTGAGCACGAGAAAGGTGGTATTCTGATCTTTGCTCTGTCTTTTACAGTCCAGCGACATTCGTAGCATCAACCAAGAGGTCTCGGACTACTCCCACGTGCTGAAGCAGATAGCTCGTCTGTTCGTCTTCTGCTTCGTCCTCCTCCTCGTCATCTACGGCATCCTCCTCGGCGTCATTGCAGCTGCCTGGGGCAGCAAGCTGCAGGTCAGGAAGCCATGAAAGAACAGATGAAATTTCGATGTGCATGTTAGTGATAGAGTTGTGCTCTCCTTGTACAGTTATGTAAACAGAAAGACAATCATCATGTCCTTCCTCCCTCCTCCCCCGTGGCTTGTCAGTGTCCTCCAACCCTCGTCCTTTCCTCAGGATCCGCACGCTCCTGCTCCTCCTCTACAGCGCCTCCTCTACCGCCCTCCTCCTTGGGGTTTCTCTCCTCCAGGTAGAACTCGATGAGCTCATCATCCCCGACGTCGAAGGTGCACATGGCGTTGAAGTCATTCATCATCTGCCTCTCTCATCAGTCTGGCATGCAGGCAGCCGAGCGAGGGGAGCAAGGGGAGGAGGAGCAACTGCTAGCAGGAGCAAGGGGAGGAGGAGGAGCACCTGAATAAACGCCTCATACTCTGTGGACGCGATTATGTAGTCCAGGCAGTAGCTGCTGGCGTTGCCCTCCAGCTTCTCTGCTCCACCATCGCATCAGCTCCTCCTCCCACCTCCCGCGCACCTCACCTTCCATGCAGATGTTTATGATGTCCTCGTGCGTGACTTGGTTCTTGGCAAGGAAGTCTTCCAGCAGGTCCTCGATCCTCTTGGTGTACTTGAGGTAGAGATCGTAGTTCCTGCGCAACGATGCCGACGAGGATCAGTCGGGCACCGCCTGGGCAGGGCAGGGCAGGGCAGGGCACTCACGAGATTGGCTGCTCCATCCCTACGTCGACGAACTGAAACTTTTCTTGATTCTCCTCGAAGAAACTTCGCAGCGCGTCCGTGAACTCCGGGTCAGAGAAGAAGTACTCGAGCCTTACTGGAGCGGTCAAGGAAGGGAAGTGAAGGAGATAGTTCTCACTTCTCCAGCAACTCCACAGCGCTGATCTTGCCGCCGTCGTCGACATCCTCAGGTCCAGGATGAGAAACATCCCGCCCATCTCCTGCTTGTAGAGCAATGTTTGATACGTCCGCCGCTATCTCCTCCACAGCGCTCTCCTCCTTGTCTGCTCCTTCCATCGCAGCCGCTGCTCCCCTCTCCTCCCTCCTCGTTATCTTTCCTGGGCTGACTCGATCACACTCGCACGAGCTCGCGCCTGCAGCATGTGTATGTCTTCTCCTGGTGAAAGGATGAGGCCAGTCAGAAAGAGCGGTGGAGGAAACAATCGCACAATCATCCTCATCCAGACACCAATATAACCCCACGCCAACCCTCACGTGCTCGGCGACCATGTTGTCACATTCATGAGGACGAGCAGCGATCGTGTCGTTTCGCTCGTCCTGCTACTCAGCAATGCTTGCGAGAAACTCAGGGTGAAAAACGACCCTCTATCATGCGTCACTCCGGCACTCCTACCTCCTACCTCTTCCCTTACACCGCATCCTTCCTCATGAACGCATTCCGATGCCACTGGCCTTCCAACTCTGCTGCTGAGTTCATGCAGTACTAAAAGTAGTCCAATTTACCGCGCGTGTCCTTCAGAAACCTTCCTAACCACCAACGGCATCGGAAGCCGTCCTTCAAAGCAAGGTAGCCCACGATACCGCTGTCTGGTTTCATGGCAAAGGGTGCCGAATCTGCCACATGTTCCTCCTGCCTACTTGCTACTACATTTCCATCCTATCCCTTTTCATCCTGCCACCACTTCTGCGTCCCCTGACCATTCAGTCCCATGCTCCTCTTTACCCCATGCCCTGGCCCTTCCCACGGCTTTCGTCCTATCCTTGCGTCAACTTCCCTAACACAGACACGTCCTTTCCTTGCTCCTGCCCCTGTCCTTGCTCCTTCTGACCTTGTCACTGATCTTCCTCCTCCACCTCCCGCTCGTCCTCGTCCTTCTGCCCCGCTCCCCCTCCCTCTCCCTCCCCTCCCATCTACCATCGTGCCTCGGGAATCAGTCGAACAATAACACCACCCCACCCCCTTTGGACCAAACTGAATCAGGGTTGATGTGGGGTACTTGGCCCATTTAGACCAGTCACAAGAGGTGCTGTTGCAAGAGATGCAAGGGCTGTGGGAGGGAGCGAGGGAGAGAGGGGGCGAGGGAGCGAGGGAGCGAGGGGGAGAGGGGGAGAGGGGGAGAGGGAGAGAGGGAGCGAGCGAGCGAGGGGGAGAGGGAGGGAGCGAGCGAGGGGGAGAGGGAGGGAGGGAGGGAGGGAGGGAGGGGTGGACGAGGGAGGGGTGAGCGAGGGAGAGAAGATTGGCAGTGAGGAAGGATGAAGAGAGTTCAGGGCAAGAGGAATTACGTCCGATTGAAGACGTTGAGTTGCACTGAGACTGGATGATTGAAATGCAAGATCGTGAAGAAGTTGAAAATGCGGCATGTCCCAGCAAGACATAACTTTATGGAGGAATAGGCATCAGACCTCCTTAACAACAGCTCAAACACCTATCAGAGATCCATGTTGCCTACCTACACTGGCGTAGGACTTGACTCTATTTATGCATGTATCTACACCTCATTAAGACGGATATCAGATTTTCATAAGGCAATCTCAGCTCGCAGCTGTGAAAATGCAGGGTTGAGGATAAAGTGAGAGTGTGTAACCGACGTGTCTTACTCAAGGCATGGCAAATATCTAGCATGGTCAAATATGATGATAATCTGCACAGATCAGCGATCGAAAATACTTGTGGCGTCATTTCAACTTGCCAACCTGACATGAAACAGCTCAGCAAGTCACCACATGGTCAAATTGATCTATTAGTATCGAAATATGCGAATCACTCGAACAAAAACAAAAAAAATCTAAGAAAGACTTTAAATTTGCTGCAACCTGTCCACAACCTGCAGTATTGAATCAGCTCGCAGATTCTTTCACTTATAACCAGACTCACAGTTTCCAAAGCAACGTCTCCCGCATCCGAACCCTGAACCTCGCATGCAATGCCCACAAGTCGCTTCTTCAGCTCGTCCTTTGATGACGCGAAGATCATCTTCGTGCGAACCTTGGCGGTGTCAGGGCACCTGGAGAAAGCACAGTTGTCAACACGCTCCTCTTGCAAGCACTCCAACACCTACCAGATGAAAAACGCTATCTTATTGCGGCTTGCCTTGGTCTTAGGATCAGTGTACTCTACGTCGAACACGCCATATCTGCAGTCGTTCTCGGGCAGTTCCTTCAAGAACTCCTCGTAGGTCGCCTCCTTGCCTCCAGTCTTCATAACTTGGATCTCCGTCATCTTATCATTCATGTTGTACACGATGTATTTCATGCTATGCTTAAGCTTCAAGTCGTTGAAGACGCTGACGCAGTCATCTGCTACACCAACACCAGAGGCCTAAAGCATGGAATACTTAGTGTTGTCAAAAATTCTTACAGCACTACAAAATAATTCAGAAACAAGTCTAGAATTCACAAAGAATCCACCAAATGTTCAGTCTGGTCCCACGATCCCACAATGCATCACAAGGATCAGTGTTTGGACAACAGAATGCAGTATGCTTCAACTGCAGTGTGAAAGCAAGAAGACAAATGCACATGGGGTAATTCATATTCCCATCTCAACAATCGATCATTCGTTACGAAACTGTGGCTCAGTTGAACAACCGCGTTAAGCTAGCCAAACAAACATTGATAGAAGGTGCCAAGGTTTTATCCATCAAATCAAAAATAAGACAGCACTGGATCTTTAGAATCAGGCAGTAGCAGGGTGCAGCTGAAAGCTGCAAGGAAAGCATCGAGATCACAATCTACACGACCGATTGTGTCATCGATAACGAAACGCACTTTCAACATGCATGCAACGAACACAGGTACATCCAATGGATTGCACGAGATTGCATATTATATCTCTGTCTGTGTCACATCGATTTCATCGCTCACAGCCGCGTCCTCCTCCTTCCCACTGCTCATGTTTCGCTATCCAGCCCGAGTTCTCACCATGTTGTCGTCGTCCCTCTTCGGCCACGTGGCCTGACGGATTCAAGAAAGAAAATTTGAATCTACCCACCCCAACCATTTCCAGCGATTAAAGTACCCTACGGTAGGACCCTCAAACGCCCAATTTATGCCGACTTCATCATATAACCCCCTTTCGTACGATCAGACCCACACAAACCCAACCATAGGGAACCTTTATTTCAAAAGGGGGGTCATGTACCCCACATTTCTCGATAGAAAAGTGGGGCAGGAATTGAACATTTGATCACCCCACCCCTTGAAATTAACCCTTTGTGAGGGACTACCCACCCAAATGTTTCAGAACCCATGGAGTTCATTTGGCACTACACCATCCTCAGGGTACCTTACATGGCTGTGATAGTTTGATACCCCCCTTTTGACTACCAAATACCCTACCTTATCAGTGCTTACCCCAGTAAGAACTGGTGGGTGTGCAGAAGTAGCCAATCCGTACTCTAAATTTTTTTCCTTGTCCAGACTCACACCTCCGTTCAAAAAAACCCGTTCAAAATTGGTGCCATCCAAATCTATTCAAAACTTTCAAGATATTTTCAAATTATGAAAAAAGACTGTGACATTTAAAGATAAGGTTGCCATTCTTCAAAATTGCTCAGTATATTTCAAAATAGAAGGCAGCTTTTGAAAGATTTCTTCTCGGTCGGTGCCATCCGGGGGCCGGGCGGCTCAGGCTGAGCGGCCCGGCCCGGCCGGCGGGGGCCGCCGCCCGCCGGGCGAGTCCGGAGTCCGCCCGGAGCCGGGGCCCGGGCCGCCGTGACGGGCGGTACTGCGGCCCGTCCCACGGTGCTGATTTCAGCAGTACTGTTGAACATTGACAGTGAGTAATCAGAACTGACTCCGCTAAGGGCCTGCCAGAGGCTGCCGCGTGCGCTGCCGCGTGCGCGGCGGCTGCGGCCGCGGGGGCCCGGGCCGGGCGCCGCTCAGTGACGGCCCGGCGGCGTGGCAATAGAGTCGGGTAATGAAAAAAAAAGTCAATCTTTAACTCCTCACTCCACCGCAAAGATCACCCGTATTCTCACGGTACAAGGAAGGGGTACTCATTGAGGCCTGCACTACCCTGACCCCCCCTACTAAAAAAATGATGCGACTGAGATGTCGCTGAAGATGAGCAAATTTGTACCCACGGGGGGTTATTATTTTCATTACATGTTCAATTAGTTTATGAATATTTCACATTAAGACGAAAAATTGAAACTATCTGAGCTCAAGACATTGTTGAATAACAACCCAGCAGGGATTACCCTGAATGTACTGCAAGTAGTGCTGTATCCGGAGCAATGAGCGAGCTGCAGCTGCTGCTCACGCGCACAAGGCTGCTGGAGAACGAGGTGAGGAGGAGGAGGAGAAGGAGGAGGAGGAGGAAGAGGAAGATGCCATAACCAAAACTCCGACGATTTGACTGTTCTAGACGATGGAGCTGAAGGTGATTCGACTCGCTGACTTCTGCTGGTTCAAAGGACGTCAGGGAACATGTCCGGAAGTTTGATGAGCTGTTGTTGGAGGCTGAGGAGCTTGTAGACTACATCAAGCAATGCCCCAACGAGAATCACATCAAAGAAGATATGGAGGTGATTGAAACAAATGCTCCAATCGATACTTTGATTTCTTGTCAATCTCACCCTATTACATCATATCCAAGGTGAAATTTTATCTTTCTGAGCATCTTTGAGCAGGAGAGCGAAAGCGCAATCACCCAATGTCTGGAGAGTTACAATGCCTTGTCAAAGCTATTATCGCCAGAAGAAAAAGAAATATTCGAACACAATCTCGGTCATGAAATCAAAGAGCTCATCGCAGAGATGCAAACGTTGCAGCAGAAGTTCCAAGGGAAGTATAAGCCCCGAAGACGGAGCTCTATCTCAATTATGCAGCTACAAAACTTCGCACTTCTGAACAAGGAGGGGGGTGACTTTGCGGCCGTTGACGTTTCTGGAGTGAGAACTTGCGACCCCTCTAAATTTGATTTCGCGAGTTTGACAACCATGTAAAGGTGTCTGAAGTTTGCAAGAAGACCTTACTGGGGCTGCCATCCACACGGAGGGTGTCTAACGCCACAATTGTAAGCTTCGTACTTTGTTCTCTTTCTCCCATGGTGTTGACGGTTTTTTTGCAGACATTTATTCCTTCCGAGGCAGGACAACTGATATTGACCTACTTTCTTCATGCTGAGATCTTGTTGCAGCTCTCTCCTCGCTCAAGAATTTCTTTTGCAAGGATGCCACTGAGCCTTCTCAAACGAGTAGACGCGAAGGAGCTTGTAAGTAGTCTGCTCAATAATTTGCCGCGGTGAATAGCGCGCAGGTATCGAAGAAGATTAATTATTTCAAAGAGCAGTCAAAAGATACTTTAAACTACGCACACAAGTGAAATCAATGCTCCCTCTTAGTGATGTAGCTCTTTAATCGCTTCCAAACAGAGTGCTAGTGGAAACAAGTCTGACGCTACGGAATTTCTTCTCAACATCGAGCGAAGCAGAACTTTCAGAGCGGATCGCAGTGACTTTCAACACTCATGATGCAAACAAATCGGGAACACTAGAAGTCTCTGAGCTCCTTACGGCATTTGCGGAGATGGGTGCACCAAAGACAGCGGATGAAGTTCGAGTTCTCATTGAACAATTCGATGCGGACGACAACGGGGAGTTTGACATCGTGCGCATAATTTTGTCGCATGCATGCAGGATACTGACGAGCAAACGAGCAGGAAGAGTTCGAACACATGGTTCGACACCTGCTGGAGATCAAATGCAAGGTCACCATCTTTCTTGTACGGTTGTTGACCACTCACCTGCTGTTGGTAGTCTGGATGTACTGTCTGCAAAAAGATCAAGGTGTTTCTGCTGAACCGTACGTGGGCGCGTGCTGGGCATCTGATACCGTGCTCTCATAGGAAATTCTGGAGAAGATGGAGCTGGAAAAAATGTCGGTGGAGAGCACAGGTGGGTAATGTAATGTGGGGACAGGAAGGATGGACAAGGAAACCGAGCAGAGGATTGGAATGTTATCAGAGATGAAAAAAGGGGAAAGGCAGGCAGGCAGGCAGGCAGGCAGGCAGGCAGGCAGGGCGGGGTTCGGAAAGGTGACGGAAACGATGTGCTAATGTCTTGTCGCAGAGGACGATGGAAAGCCAAAGAAGATCTACTGGCGCCCATAAGCTCTGTCAACGAAGGAGGGCAGGAAGGAGAGAGGAGGGGAGCAAGTATCGGTAGTCGCGGAGTTCTCACGCCCGTGATAAGATCAAGTCTATTCAATGTTTGTGAAGCCATTGCCAGTTCAACCCCAGGAAGAAATTGTGTTTCCTCGCCTTCTCTAATGCCTTCATCTGCGGTGCTCGAGCTCAGACTGCTGCATTTCCATCCTCCTCGTCTCTTACCTTGGTCGCGTTCCCTTCAAACTCCTTCCAGTAGTGATCATCCTTTTGCGCCAACTGGCGGCATGTCACCTCGTGCCACGTAACAGGAGAAGCAGTCACCTCCTTGTTTCTCTCCTCTAGCCACTTCAGCAGATCTTCGTCGGACTTGAGGCCATTCTCATCGATCACACCAGCCTGCGCCCCTCCCCCCCGTCATCCTCCTGCGACCAACAGCAAGCCAACCCGACCTGATGCAGCTCATCGCGCAGCCTGTCGATGTTCATGTGAGGGATGCGACAGTTCTGACTCTCCTTGAACATCTCGGGGTTCCTGCAAGAGGCTCGTTAGGCTCCACCAGTCATCTTCGACTCTGTCCCGACATCTTCTGCAGCCTCTCGGCTGCACCGGACAGGATGGCTTGATGCGTGGCAGATGCGCCGACGTCGGCTATTGGAATGTCGACGTGAAGGATCTGAGCAAGAATCGATCAGTTGCCCAACTTACAGCCCAGCTGCAGGCCTAGCTGATCATGTACTTACAGGCTCTGCCTTGTTGATCTCGACGAAGAGATCTGTGGTGTTCTGGTCCTGCATGTCCGGGTAGACCTGCAGGATACTTGTCACTCGCTCACATCAGTGAGGATCCATGGCAGACCTCTACGATGACCTTGTCCGCTCCCTCCGGCGCATTCTCCTTGGAGGACAGGAGCATGCATGCCGCCAGCCTGTGCTGCCCATCGACTATGAAGCATTCCTTCTCCGAGTTCTCAGGATCCTTGATCTCCGCGATCGATATCGTTCCCGGCCAGCCTTTCACGCTGCTCTTCATCTTGCTCTGCCCAAGAACGAGAGTACGTCAGCAAATGCCTGTGACGAGACTATCAAGCACGTTTGCAATGCTCTCAGCCCGATGCTGCCGAAAGGCTCGTTGCTTCTTCCATATCTTGGCTTGTGCCAACAGGGTCACAGGGTTAGCGCAGTAAATCTTCTTGTAGCCGAGATCGACCATGAGCTGGCCATAGATCTCATGTTCTTTGCCTCCCAGGATCTGAAGAAACCACGCCATGAGCGCACGTCAAACAAGAGAAGCAAGCATCTACGTGTCCGGCAGCCTTCAGCAGCTCCGTGTTTGATCTCTCGACTTCGTTCATCTGTTGGTTCTGCGTGGTATCCTTCACCGAGCTCTTCTCATACTTGCGCTTCGCCAGCTTGAGCTCAGCTGAGAGGATCTCCAACTGGTTCTTCGACATCTTTAGCTCGTCCTGCAGTCGAGAAGTCTCTCGTTGGTAGGTGTCGGCTAGCGAGGATTTGTTGCGGTTCTGCTCTGCGACCGACATGGCGTTCTGAGAGAAGATAAGTATGGAAGCATCTTAGCATCAGGGTCCTGGTCTTGCCTGCAAGTCTGCCGTGAGCTTGCGAACTTGCGCTTGAGCTGCTGACAGCTCTGTTAGCGCCTTGGAGGATGAACCTCCCATCCTGCTGGGACATGTTAGAGGACGATGAAGCCATCATTCCCTCTGTGATGAGTTGTCAGGTCTAAAATTTTGCCTTGGGGGGTGGTCCCGGCCAGAGCAAATGAGAAGAATCTCGTGCCATGCACTCGCTCGCCCTGGTTTCCATGCTCTCACAAGGTTGCTTCTTCCTGTTCATCTCTAGCTCTCTGACGATTCTCACTTGTCTTTGTTCCTGACCTCGTCTACATCGCTGGAGCTTTCGCTGGCTCCTTCCCTCCCCTCCCTCCCTCGCCCTCCCCCCCGCCCGTCGTCATGCCACAGTTGGGTCTCATCGTGTCTGGACGGGAGGGGCGAATAGATGTAGCAAGGAGGGGGTGGTCGAAAACAAGGGGTCAGTCCAAGGGGGTACTCAAGCAAGAATATCTTCAGATACCGGTACTTCAAAGTGTCAATAGTGGGGTATATATTTGGGAATGGTGGGTGTGACCAAACTTGCTAGGCCAGCAGGGTCGGGTAGGGGTTTTAGGGGTCGAGCATGCCTGAAGAAAGCATGGGGGCCTGCTTGGAGCATGAAGGAGGAAGGGGAGAGGAGGAGGAGGAGGAGGGCGAAGAGGATGAGCAGTGAATGTATCAGTCTGAGTGGATGATGTAATAGCAGTTGAAGGACTAAAGAAGAGTTTTCCACATGAAGATGAGGCAGGGAGGAGGCATCGGGAGGAGGTAGCGCAGCATTGAGGGAAGGCAAGGATCAAGGGCAGAAACGGTGACAAGAAGGACACATTCACCTGTTATGCCATACAACTGAATGATTGTCCTTGTATGAGTTTGTTCGAGCTGGTTCTGAGCATTGGTCTTGCAGGATGTCGATCGGGGGTTTTCACTTCGTCACGGGAGAGTTCAAAAGCCATCGCACTTTCTTGCCCGATGACGAGGTTGGCGTCATAAACTTGCTGGGCATGTGTGTCTAACTATGAGAGCAGTACGGCAAGGCACTCGACAACTTCGTGAAGGGATGCTCAGATATGCTGATCACTGATCCCAAGGGAAACATTTTCCTCGGGAAGAGAATAGTCCACCCTCAACCTGACTGGTGGTACGTCGGAGGGAGGATGATGCCCGGAGAGAGCCCCTCCTCAAGCTGCTCTCGGCTGCTCAAGAGAGAGCTGTCGCTAGACATCGCCCCAGAGCGCTTCCGGTCCATCTGCTACAACTCCATGGCCTGGGGCATGCGGGAACAGCAACCCAAATCCAACGGTGAGCGATGCTTGTAATGATTCAGCCTGATGAGCCTTGGTTGTGCCAGGTACCTGCGATGTGAACATCGTCCTGACTGTAGAGCTGACACAAGAAGAGATATCAAACATCGTGCTCGATCCAAACGAGTACAACGACTGCACGTGGGTGACAGCACAGGCCCTTCTGGCTGGCGACTACCATCCTGCATTGCAGTACTCCGCACGGGCGCTCCTTGCAGCCAACAAGCTCGCTGAGATTCGCGAGCTCGAGAAGCAGGGGAACGCGGACGGCAAGGTGCTGGAGGCCCTTCGGGAGTACCTAAAGCTGACTGAGGACCCTGCCTGCGGTGTGAGCCCTTATGTCTTGAGGAACCAAGGGCTCAACTACGAGGGGCAAGTCCACGTGACGAAATATTGATTATGTGTATTGATAGAAGGGCCAGCCTGAGACGAGAAGCGCAAGGCTGGACAAAAATAAAGATCGGGGTAGAGCATTTCCTGTGCCCGTAAAATCGTGCAAGGGGATCGGGGGAGGGAGGGGCGGGGAAGGGGGTGAGAGAGGATATGGGGGGAGATGAGAAAGAATAAGGCGGGGGATCATATGTCCTCGAAGGGCTGTCGCTCCAAAACAAAATCTAGGGTGCCAAACGGTCGGTGAGGGAATGGGGAGCACAAACTTGGCATACCGTAAAATGTCTTCTTCCCATTGGGTTCAGGTCGCAGAACCTTGACCTTGACCTTGGTCCCCTGGGGCCCCTTCAAGAGGTTCACAACCTCCATCCTGCTCCTCCCTAGAACATTCTCTCCATCCACTGCGTGCAGGACGTCCCCGAGCTGGAACAACGGACACCGTCACAGTTGGGCGCAGGCCGCTGGAGCAATCGCACGTCTTGGTTGCTCACCTTGATGAGATTCGACTTTTCTGCTGGTCCACCTTTCACGAGCCGTTTAACCTCCAGGTGCCCCTGCTTGTCTGGCTTGAAGGCAATGCCAAGGCCGACATCCTGCGAAGAGCCACCAGCTCGCTCGTTGTCGTCGTTGAAGTCGCGCGTTGGCCTTTCTTGTATCCTGCTGGTGCAGCATGCAAAGAATTGCATTCCCTGGTCGATCAAGGGTTGGTCAAAGAAACGATAAAAAAATGTTCAAAACAAGCGTGGAAGCAGAATTGTCTAATGAAATGGTAGCATTCAGATGAAATTTTTCAATCAGATTGTACATAAATCGAGATAAGTGTTGAATGCTCAGTAAATGTGGGAGAAGCAAGAAAGTCAGTTGATCAGCAACAAGGTGGAGAAAGAGTGAGAGATGTCAGGTAGAAAGAAAGAGTGAGAGATATATCAGGTAGAAAGATTGGTGGAAGGGAATTACGTCAGGGAGCAACGACGTGGATTATAGCCATAAGGAAGGAATTGAGCAGCGACAAGAATATCAATGAAAGATGGAAGAGGACGAAGAGGCCGGGGGACTAGGTGGCCAGTGGATGGTGCGCAAAAGAAGCATGGTCAATCTCTGCCATGATGTCCTGGTTGATGCCTTGCATGTCGCCCGGCTTTGGCGTCAGACATGGCGTCCGGCATCAGCTGGTCCGGCATAGCGTCATCGACCAGGTCATCGACTCTGCATGGTACGAGTGGGGATGAGGTCCAATGTGAGATGCTCTTCCGAAGTTCAAGTGGCAAGTCACTCAGGATTCATCTCTTAAATCTAGTACCGTAGTAGTACCGTAGTAGTACCGTAGTAGTACCGTAGTAGTACCGTAGTAGTACCGTAGTAGTACCGTAGTAGTACCGGCTTTCGTTGAGCGTTTCGAAAGAAATGCTCAGAGCCTCGGAACTTTTAGTAGCCGGTTCTTTGACAAGGCGTTCGTCAAGACTTGTATGCGAACACCTATAAGACTCATCCCTCATCGAACAACCCTGAAACTGCCCACTCCTCCCTCCCTCCCTCCCTCCCTCCCTCCCTGCCTAATCTGGTCGATGGTCCCGGCAGCCTCTGTGGAAGCTGCATCTTCGGTAACCGCGGACCCCACGGTGTCGAGGTGCACGTCTGCTTGTTATGCAGGTCCCCGGATCTCCAATGGGATCTCCTTCGAGTGTGTGGACTCTCGCGACTCGCTCGCCCCGCTTGTGCCTCGCAGTCAATCAGTTTAAGAGTGAGGGTTA
>NW_005434625.1:530126-546097 GCF_000315625.1 Guillardia theta CCMP2712
TATGTAATCCCTCCCACACTCCCTCGCTTCCTCCCTCTTCCTCCCCGCCCCTCCATCTCTCCCTCCCTCCCAACCGTGCTTGAACGAGGAGACGAGGAGGAGGGGGGGCATGGCGACGTGGCGATCAATTTGTCTCAGCTCAAGATCACCGTGAAGGGCATTGGCTGTAATTTCGAGCCATGTTTCTGCCTTTAACTTTGAGATAAGCCCAAGGGCGTTTCCAGGATGGCAGGAGATCATCTGTAAACATCAATCGACTTTATTGAACTGACATCTTCAATCACTCTATATACAATGAACATCAACATGTCTGACCACCTCCTTGCCTACTCCCCGATACTGTTTCGAAATCTCACGTACCTCTTGTGCCCATCCATCGACTTGAGCGCATGAAACTCCTTCAGGATCAGCCTGAGCTCGCACACGTGCCCCTCTACCCCCTTCCTCCTCGTCTCCTCGTTCACCACCCGCACGTTGATCGCCACGTCCCGATACCCCCCCGACAGCCTCGAGTCGTACGCCTCGTCCAGCCTGTTCTTGATCCTCACCACCTCCAGCTCCGGATCCTCCAGCACTGCCCTCACGCCCTCCGTCAGCTCCTCTACCCCCGTGAACACAAGGCTCTGCCGCACCACGTCCGTGAGGCAGTAGACCTGGTAGCTGTACGACCGCACGACCTTCTCGATGGCCCTCGACGCGCTCTTGATGCTCGCCCACCTCACCCGCCTCTCCATCGATCTATCCGCTACCGCCTCCCGCCAGCGCACGTACGAGGGCCCCTCTCTACCCTCCCATGCTGGCAAGTAGCCGTCGACGGTCTCGGCGAGCGACTGGACCTTGAGGAGGAAGGTGGGGTCGAGGAGGACCGCCTGCGCGTAGAGCTGGTCCAGGGACTCGACCCTCATGACAGGGTTGGCCTTGCCCGGTCCAGTCCATGAGGGCACGCACAGGAGGGAAAGGTCGAAGATGCTGGGCTTGCTGTTCTCGCAGTCGACGTCTCGAGAGCTCCACTGCTCGGCTCTTCCAGCAGGATGGAGGCTGCAGATGTCGGCGAGCCTGGTCAGCTGCGGCTTACTGTCATCCTGCTCGAGCAGCAGGGCCCAGCACTGGTCGTACTTGACCTGCTCCTCCTTGACGTAGCTCATGGCCCTGCGAAACTGAAGCTTCCGTGATACCTGGAAGTAGAGCCACACGGAGAGCAGCACATATGCTGTAAAGGGAATGTAGTCCATGCTGAAGGACTTGGAGCTGCGGAACCAGTCCATGTCAACGGCTGTTGCTCCAATGCTTATGAAAATAATGTAAACGGGCAGCACGTGCAGTGTGTACTTCTCCCGGAACTGCAGGATGAGGCCGTAACTGAGGTCTGCGATGCCAAACAAGAAGTCATGGGCGCTCAAGGGGTCTCGCAAGCTCAGAGGCATCGACGTGGCCAGCTCCATCAAGCCGACAACATGAAAGCAGGAAGCAGCGAAAGTCTTTGCGACGAATGAGTTGCGCATAAGAGCAAAAAATACCGCCAGGAAGCAGAAAGAACTTGGCAAGACGTAGTTTACGTATCGCAAGGTACTCCGCCATGTCTGCCTCAGCTCGAAACGGATGCTCGTGCCCCTGGCCAGCTCTGGAGAGGCGTCGCAAAGCTGCAGCCCCGGCCAGTCGCTGCATGAGAAGGAGGAGACTTCCACCCATGACGCGTTCCCTGCCTTGGTCGCTTGCTCCCATCGCTCCAGCACGAGCTCCTGAGGGTCGTACTGCGCCTGCTCCGGATCTGCAGCGATCTCTAGCTGCCAGCCGTTGACCACGACGGACTCATTGAAGGTGAAGTAGAGGGAAGCATTGTCCACGGACACTGATGAGGGATGGAAGCGCGAGCAGGCGTCTCTGACCAGCGCGAAAGAGCTCTTGTACAGCTCTGCTCGCGCACCCACTGATCGGTCTCGAACCCGCCTCAGCTCCAGGCGATACAGGGTCGAGCTCATGGCGCCGTTTGTGAAGGTGGCGTGCGCTTTCGCCCCAGCAAACACGAAGTAGCCGTAGGCGACACCTACCATGAAGAGAATGGCCTGGAAGAAATGCTTGTTCACAGCGTTGGTGAGAGGGGTGGACGAGAACATGATGGTGGAAGTCGCTACTTCGTCAAGGCCGTGCGCTGCTCTCTCAAGGTGCTCGTCAAGCACGTTTCCTCGATGATGGCTTCTGACTCTCGCGAGCGTGACTTCAGACCTGTCTCCCTCCTCGTCCTTGCACGAGGATAGGGAGGAGGTAAAGTCGCTCGGCGACATCGAAGCTCCGCCGCTGCGCAGGCTAGCAGGAACAAGCAAGCCCAGGCTCAGCTGTCTTGCAAGCATCCCCAGCACTTGCCAAGGCTTGAAGCAGTCCCTGCGGAATGAAAGAATCTGCTTATAGCTCTGGTACCTCAATGATGAGGTCGAATACACCAGCTGGTGCATGGGCATGACTGCAAGCCTGAGCTCGCACACGTGCCCCTCTACCCCCTTCCTCCTCGTCTCCTCGTTCACCACCCGCACGTTGATCGCCACGTCCCGATACCCCCCCGACAGCCTCGAGTCGTACGCCTCGTCCAGCCTGTTCTTGATCCTCACCACCTCCAGCTCCGGGTCCTCCAGCACTGCCCTCACGCCCTCCGTCAGCTCCTCTACCCCCGTGAACACAAGGCTCTGCCGCACCACGTCCGTGAGGTCTGAGAGTCTGCCGTGGCATAGCAGCTGGACCTTCTCGATGGCCCTCGACGCGCTCTTGATGCTCGCCCACCTCACCCGCCTCTCCATCGATCTATCTGCTACCGCCTCCCGCCAGCGCACGTACGAGGGCCCCTCTCTACCCTCCCATGCTGGCAAGTAGCCGTCGACGGTCTCGGCGAGCGACTGGACCTTGAGGAGGAAGATGGGGTCGAGGAGGACCGCCTGCGCGTAGAGCTGGTCCAGGGACGCCGCACATGCCTGGTGTGTCTGCCGCCCTGTAGCAGAGCGCGGCTCCTCCGCCTCTATCTCCTCTGGGCTCTGGCTTGAGTCCTCGGTGCTTACGACCACTATCGGCTCCCGGCACCTGCCATCCAGCTCTGCATACGCCGTAGCTCGCTTCACCACGCGGCTCAAGGTTTCTATCGCCGAGCTTGTCCGCATCTCCTCCCATCGCTCCTCCAACCCGCAAGCAGCCTCCTTCCGGGCCTCCTGCAGTGCCTGCAGCCGCAGCCGCTCTCGCATCAAGAGGAAAGCCGCCCCGGCCCCAAGCATCCCAACACTCGGGTACCGCCACCCTCCCGCGGCGAGCCCCGTCCCAGTTCTGATGGCGCCCGACAGCGCGACGAGCTCGACGGCGTAAGGCTCGATGTAGGCTACCGGCACAGGGAAGACAAGGAGGTCCTGCACTGAGCTCTCAGCCCGCCCGCCCTCCCATGCGTCCCCCCGCCCACTGACCGTCAGGACGAAGACGATGAAGCTGTAGCTCGGGGTGTTGAGCCCGGTCCGGCCGGCGCCTTGACTCATCATCCTCACGAAGATGAGGAGGTTGAGGATCGCGTCGAGTACACCGTAGGCTATGACCACCTGCTTGCATCTTTCACGTCTCTCACTCATGCAACATGAGCATCATCATACCAGCTTGGCAACTTCAATCTGACGCCTCGACGCAAGCAAAACCACGACTACACAGATCACCCCGGATATGAAGTTGGTGGCGATCTCGAGAGGCATCTCCCATGAGCAAGCAAGAAACTGGCTCCTGGCATACGCCTCGGTGGAGTACTCCCGCACCCGCTTCCCTCCTATCACAAGCGAGAAGTAGCCTGCCTCCTGCACCCAGCGCATCTTGACCGCGCAAAGCGCTATCCATGCTCCGCTCAAGAGTGCGAGTGCCACCTGCGCTGGAGGCCAGGCAAGAAGAGCAGACAGAGGCTCGTAGGAGAAGAAGATGACGCTGGGCTTTGACCTGTAGATGACTCGTTGCTCCACACAACGTTGAAGACGGTCTCCCTGGGAGTGGGAGTAGAAGCGAGCGAACTCTAAGGAGGAGTCATGCATGTCACGAGCAAGCGGCCTGAAGGTGGAGGGAGAGAGACATGGCTCATTTTCGTTCATTTCCCTCCCTTGTCGCTACGTGGCAGCAGCTGCTCATCGCCGTCTTGAAGCCGCTGCATTTTCTTTCCCCATAGATCCAATGGATTTTTTGTACACCTCGGAGATCCTTTTGTTTGGGGTTCACGATGAAAATCTTCCGGTAAATTTGGTTACTTTCATTCACCATTTGCAAGTTGTATTGGATTTTGTTGAATTTGAAATTTGCAGGCTTCGGAACTCGGCGATTTTCGGACTCCTAAAAGGGCCACAGGCTGCGAATGCTTTCAGCTACTGGCATCGGCGACCCGGCGGCCCGGAGCCGGGGCCCGGCGATCATGCCGAATCTCTGAGGCCTCAGGCTACAGGGACCTAAACGGTCACGTCACTGGTCCCCGCCGGTTACTATGAACCTGCGAAATGACACAAAGAAGCTTGAGACGGCGATGAGCGGCTGATGTCAGAGGAATAACCCGAAAATCGGAGCGGCTCCTCGAACAGTGGGAGGGAGGGCGGACTGAGAGCTTGCAGGACGAGCCTTACGACGTCGAGCTCAGGCGCCATCAGAAACCCGAGTGTTGGGATGCTTGGGGCCGGGGCGGCTTTCCTCTTGATGCGAGAGCGGCTGCGGCTGCAGGCACTGCAGAAGCGAGCGAACTCTAAGGAGGAGTCATGCATGTCACGAGCAAGCAGCCTGAAGGTGGAGGGAGAGAGACACGGCTCATTTTCGTTCATTTCCCTCCCTTGTCGCTACGTGGCAGCAGCTGCTCATCGCCGTCTTGAAGCCGGTGGGTCCGAGTCGCTGCATTTTCTTTCCCCATAGATCCAATGGATTTTTTGTACACCTCGGAGATCCTTTTGTTTGGGGTTCACGATGAAAATCTTCCGGTAAATTTGGTCACTTTCATTCACCATTTGCAAGTTGTATTGGATTTTGTTGAATTTGAAATTTGCAGGCTTCGGAACTCGGCGATTTTCGGAACCTAAAAGGGCCACAGGCTGTTGTCAACTTCGAATGCTTTCAGGCTACTGGCATCGGCGACCCGGCGGCCCGGAGCCGGGGCCCGGCGATCATGCCGAATCTCTGAGGCCTCAGGCTACAGGGACCTAACTTGAACGGTCACGTCACTGGTCCCCGCCGGTTACTATGAACCTGCGAAATGACACAGAGAAGCTTGAGACGGCGATGAGCGGCTGATGTCAGAGGAATAACCCGAAAATCGGAGGCTCCTCGAATGGGAGGGAGGGCGGACTGAAAGCTTGCAGGACGAGCCTTACGACGTCGAGCTCAGGCGCCATCAGAAACCCGAGTGTTGGGATGTTTGGGGCCGGGGCGGCTTTCCTCTTGATGCGAGAGCGGCTGCGGCTGCAGGCACTGCAGGAGGCCCGGAAGGAGGCTGCTTGCGGGTTGGAGGAGCGATGGGAGGAGATGCGGACAAGCTCGGCGATAGAAACCTTGAGCCGCGTGGTGAAGCGAGCTACGGCGTACGCAGAGCTGGATGGCAGGTGCCGGGGGCCGATAGTGGTCGTAAGCACCGAGGACTCAAGCCAGAGCCCAGAGGAGATAGAGCCGGAGGAGCCGCGCTCTGCTACAGGGCGGCAGACACACCAGGCATGTGCGGCGTCCCTGGACCAGCTCTACGCGCAGGCGGTCCTCCTCGACCCCATCTTCCTCCTCAAGGTCCAGTCGCTCGCCGAGACCGTCGACGGCTACTTGCCAGCATGGGAGGGTAGAGAGGGGCCCTCGTACGTGCGCTGGCGGGAGGCGGTAGCGGATAGATCGATGGAGAGGCGGGTGAGGTGGGCGAGCATCAAGAGCGCGTCGAGGGCCATCGAGAAGGTCCAGCTGCTATGCCACGGCAGACTCTCAGACCTCACGGACGTGGTGCGGCAGAGCCTTGTGTTCACGGGGGTAGAGGAGCTGACGGAGTCGGGACGTGGCGATCAACGTGCGGGTGGTGAACGAGGAGACGAGGAGGAGGGGGGTAGAGGGGCACGTGTGCGAGCTCAGGCTGATCCTGAACCGCGGGCAACGGCTGACAGGGATGGCTGTTGGGATGGGGCGACTAGCGACTTGTGATATGCAGTGGATGGGGCGACTGTTGGAGGTTCAAGAGTGAGGGGTCTCGATGGCGTCCAGCCCTAGCTGGCACAAGAGTTTGAGAGGAGGAGATTCGGTCGAGGGGATCAAGGCTATATTACACAAGAGCTGTACAGGGAGGACGTCAGGACTTCAAGTCGTTGTGCACGTCACGCGTTGGCGAGGTCCTCGTGCGATTCACTGGCAGGATGGCCGAAGACAGACTCGTAGCTAGGAGCTGACGGCACACAGTCAGCCGGCGGCAGAGCTGACGTTGCCCCCCGCCGTGAGGAAGGAGTGTCCGATCGATGCCAGCATCTCTTGCGAGCTGCGACGAAGCAGCAGAACAGCAAGCTCGATCCTGCCAGCGTAGGCACCAGTACGACGACGAGGAAGTTGGAGGGGCCGGACGGTTCGAGGGCCTGCGGAGCCGCGAACGTCTTTATGAGTTGAAAGGACAAAGTGCCCATGGAGATCAGAGATACTCCCATGGAATGAAGCGTCGGGTTGTGAGCGATCTTGTCCGCCAGTGACGCGCTTGTCGTCGCCATCGCTTTCTCCTTGTTTGACACTGACGTCACGACTGTCGAGAGGATGTCGACTTGAGCGGCTGCACGTCTTGACTGAGAGCTGCTTGCAGTGCTTGTGATGGAGGTGGAGGAGTCTTGTTGCAGGCCCATGGACGTCAGCACGGCTTCTTGGAACGCTTCTTTCACCGGCCCCTGGTACTCCGACACTGCCAGTCCGGATACCTTGCAGTGAAACCACACCTTCAAGCGCTCGCCGCTGAACAGGACGGGGAGCGGCGTGGTTAGAGGGGCCCAAGTCGTGGGAGGCGGAGGCGAGGAGGCGACAGTGGAGGTAACAAGGCCGGAGGTTGGAGGAGCCTGAAGAGTAAACTGATTTGACTCGTCAATGATGTTGCACTCAAAGTTCAGTCCGAGCGGTTTGCTCTGATACCGCAGGGTGCCAGGGGAAGCGAGCACGGAGATACAAGGCTCTATCTCCAACGCTAGGACCTCGTCCGATGCTGACGTCACGTACACGGTCCAACCGTCTGGACTCAGCACGGGGAGCATGTGCGCGGATGTCTTGCCGCTGCTCCAATGCCACACGCCCTCACCAGAGGACGCGAGAAGAGCAGAAACAGAGCCGTCAGAGGACCAGACGAAGAGAAATTGCCCGCGAGGACCCACAACCGGCCGGGTGAGAAGAAAAGCGCCAAAGTCCTGCGACCAGATGGTTGCGCCAGAGGAGGCGTTGAGGGTCAGGATACGCTTGTCACTGCATGCTGCATGCAGCAAGTCTTGCTGAGGGTTCGCCGTAAGTGCAGAACAGAAGCTTGTTCCCGTAGAGACCGTCCAGACTTGTGCCCCTCCAGACGTCTGCTGGGCGTGGAGGCTCTTGTCCGTTGCAAAGAAGACGAGCTGAGCGTTGGAGCTCACACAGGGAGGAGAGAGAGCTTGCTGGCCTCTCTGGACCGACCATGACAGAGAGGCTGAAGAAGCATTGTAGTTGTAGACGAGCAACCTCGATGCGCTCGTGATGTAGAGCTTGTCGCCAGATTCTAAAAAGCTTGCGGAGGAAGTGACATCAAAATGAACACTCCACTTCAACCTGCCACTGTTTGCGTCCAGCGCCAGCAGGCTCGGAGAGCCATCTGTCAGCACGTAAACGCTGCTGCCATCGTAACTCACGTATGGGGCTGAGGACCAGGAGGTCCCAGGAGAGTAAGACCACAGCTCTTGTCCGGTCACGCTGTCTCTCGCACGAATGCTCGTTTCATCCTGTTGTTCCGACGAGGAGGAGGGGGTCCCAAGGCCCACGACCATGACTCGTCCGTCTGGAGTGAGAGCAGGAGCCGTCAGAGTCTCGCTGTCAAAATCGAAAGTTCGAAGCAAGCTCCCCGTCTGAGTGCTGAACACCTTCACCTCCGACCCCGACGACGAGTAGCCTAAGTTGCCGTCATTGCTGATCACGACAGGGAAGACTGACGCCGACTGGAATGACCACAGCTGCATCATGTGGAGAGAAGAACAGGAGGGCTGTGAAAACGCGTTGAGGTACCAGTCAACCAGGCGGAATCGAGTCTCGAGAGCCAAGACAGAAGAGCCTTGCGCCACGAACAGGTAGGAGCTGCTGGGGTCGAGAGCGAGGCTGATGGGACCGAGAGCTTTCTCAGCTGTGGTATACTTCCATACCGATGCTCCGTTGAGAGCTGAGAAGGAGTGGATTTCGTTGCTTGCAGTGCCCACAAACACAAGCGAAGCATCAGCACTCACAGCCAGGCTTGACATCGCAGAGAGCAACTGCCTTGAGCCCCATGCTTCCGATCCGTCAGAGGAGTCCAGTGCCAACAACATGCCGCTCTCGATCCCCACGTACAGCCGCCCTGCTCCAGGATCGTCAGCCAACAAGAAGGAGGTTGCTGCGTGCTTCCATTGCCATAGCAGATATCCCGTAAGTGTGTTGATCGCCATGACCCCCTCACTCTGAGAGCACATGAAAACTCGACTGCCATCTGCACTCACAGCAGGCCAGGAAGCGAATGTTCCTTGCATCTTAAAGCGCCACAAGACGGAGCCTGTGCTCGCGTTCAAAGCTCTCAAAGTCGAGTCGCTGTAGCCCACAAACAGTCTGCTGCCATCTGTACTTAATGCAAGCAAGAACGGTACTGGATCTTCACGTGCAGCTGCTGCTGACCATAGCGTCACACCATTCGAGGGGTTGAGAGCGAGGACGACACCGTCTGACGTGCCCACGAAAACACTTCGACCGCTGGTGCTCACGACGACTCTCGATGAGACTGGCGTCTGCAAGGAGCGAACCCAAACCTGAGCCCCTGTGATGGCATCGAGAGCGTGAAGACTTTGACCAGATGCGACATAAACTTTGTTGTCTGCTCGACTTGTAGCTGGAGAGGTGGAAAACTGCTGTTGGGATTGGTAGGACCAGCCCTTAATCCCCGTCGCTGCATCGAGAGAGTACACCTGTCGGTCATCGGACACTACGTAGACCCTCGTCCCGTCGGCACTCACAGCCGGGGCATGCTCTATGTTCCCTCCCGTCGTATTTCTCCACACCTCCGATCCCACTTTCGGGTCCAGCTGTACCCTCGAGGACGCGTCAGCGAGCCATGCTGCGAGCTGGCCACACGGCGCATGAGAGACGAAGTTGGTCGGGCAGCAGCTGCTGCAGCCGTCGGTCTTGTTGTCCAGGAATCTCCCAGGAGGGCACGAGGAGCCCTCACTGTCTGCTCCTGACATGCGCGCGCATGCCACCAGCACCAGTGCCGCCAGTATCCTGGCCGCCATTGCCAGCTGCCAAGGGTGAACAGATTTACTCAAGTGGGAGCAAAGACCAGTAGGAGAGTGATAGACCAAACAAACTCGCCCCAGAGTATTATTTGGTCAAGACGAGAGACAGCGCTATCCTCCTGCAAGTTTCGATGATTTCAACGGTATGAACCCAAATGCATTTATTAGTTTAGCTAGGGACTTCGTTGATTTTACTGAAATATGAGCATGGAGGCTGAGCAGAGGGTCAAGAATGTGTTAGGGAGGTAGCAACTTGCAACAGTGAAGGATGAGGAGAGGATTGACTCTGATGAAGAGGGTGGATGTTCGACTTTTCTACTTGTTGTCAGTTGTTGCTTTTGTTTATCAAGTCATCTTCTTCGCTCGAAGCTCTCAGACAGTCTCTTTCTCTGGCTCTGCTGCTCGAGGACACAGTTCAGGAGGCAAGGCTGCAGTGAAGGATGCTTGCGGGCCCGATGGTGAGCTCGCTACCTGCAGCTCCTCTGCAGAGCTGAGCATCTGCGTTCCCCGAGGAAAAGACAAGTCGAGCGAGGATGCCCGAAACAGAGATTGCATGACTGCATGTTACGACGTAGAACAAGTCACGGCTGAGGTGCGTCGAGGAAGAGGGCAGGTGCTTGAGATCGGGTACGGTCTTGGAGGATGCTCTCTTCTTTCAGGGCTTGCAGGCCATCGGATCTTGGCTGTGAAGCCTGACGTGCAGGAGTATCACTTGATGAAGAAGTCAGTCGCGCTCAACAACATCACTTCTCTCGTGCACGTTGTGCATGCAGAGATGGCTGTCTTTGGTGACGCAGGAGGAGGACGAGAAGAGACGGGAAACATGGACGTTGCTAGTCTGTTCGAGGAGCATTCCGATGAGGTGCGATTAGTCAGCTTCTTTGAACCCCTCCCTCCTCCTTCTCCACATCCCTGACCATGTTTTCCTTATTTTCAGCATCGTCACAGTCAGGAGCAGGCGAAGCTAGTCGGGATGAGGCCGCTGCTGTCTTGGTTCCATGAGCACGGGGGGCTCCAGCTCCTGCAGCTCTCCTACCGAGGTTTGGAGGTTGGCCTCTTGCGATCAGCTGCGCTGCAGATTCAGCCGCATCGCATCCCATACATCCTCTTCGAGTTCGACCCAACCAAGCTTCTGCAGAGGCAGCACGACCCTGAGGAGCTGCTAGAGTTTCTTCACGCCAAGGGATACAGGCTCTTGTCCCTAGCGGAGGATACAGACGTTGAGCCGGAGGATTTCAATCAGTTCTCGAGAGAGGTCGGCAATTCCTCCACGTTTCTCCTTGCACACAAGTCGGAGATCAAGAGGCCTCGTCAGCGCACGGATCTAGAGGCATATTCTCATCTGATGTACATCCTGTCTTGTACAGTGGCGATCGTCTTCGGACTGATGGGGTTTGTCTTGTCAATGTTGCATATTTGAATAAGAGATCTACAGTTTTTGTACTGCGATACATCAGAACTTTATTTGCGTATATACTGTCGCCTCAACTAGCAGATGCTTTCTTTACAGATCGGGCACATTTTGTTCGAGAGCAACCACCGGTCAACGCACACACTGTGAAACCTGCACAGAAAATTTCATATTAGGTTGAGACAAGCAGTCCAAAATCAACCTGTGGAGGCAAGGCAGCTTCCGGAGCTTTTCTCCGACGTCGTATTCACAAAGACAAATACAGCACTTCACAAAAATGTTCAGGCAGTGCCACAACAACTAACAAACCGATCACCTCCGTTGCTTCTTCCCCTGAGCCCTTTCCTGTAGCCGGCTCGAACCTCTCGAACGGCAACCTGGATATCTGACCTTCCGAGGCTCCACGAGAGACCGACCCGAGAGCTTCTTGGAGGGCGAGCATGTCCTCGTACGTCATCTCGTCGTTGACTAGGCGATGAAGGATCGATCGGTCCAGCAAAGGCGCCTGAGATTCCGGAGCTGCTTCAGTTCGCGCACGACCAGGATGGCTGACACGAGATGCTTCCGCAAGCCTTTCACGCGCAGAGGCCCTCGAGATGTACACGGGTGTGTCCCCATCAGGTGATATCGCCGCCCGCCGCGAGCACCTGTCCCTCTGCTGCAGGAACGCCAACTCTTGCTCCTGCAAGCTGTGAGCCAGAGCTTCGTCTGGAGTTCTCGCACGCGAGCGGGTGAGATTGGCATGTAGACCTTCACCATCAAACTCGTTGAAGTCGTCCAGCGGATACATGCGGAGATTGCGGAGAATCATCGAGGGCAAGCCTAACATCCACTCGGCCCCATCCCTTATGGCCCTTCTGACATGCCCCAGGGCGGCGTCTGGCGTACTTCGAGAGGCAGGGTCATCAGCCAGCGTGTTGGGTTTCAGTTTCGATGGAGCACGAGTGTACACTCTGTTTCTAGACATGCTGTTCCTCAGGAGAAGCCCCCGATAATTCTCCTCCATCTGAAGCCTTCGCGCGAGCTCCTCGTCGCCGCTGCAATCGTTCGACATCAATCCATCTGGATTCAAGGCTTCAGGTAATGGAGAAGAAAGAAGACACAAATCCAACATGTCAGCACACAAACTTACCACTGAAACCTGAAATACAATTGAGCTCGAATCGTGTATGCCGCAAGTCAATTCTCTGTTGCCTTTGCGAAACAACTTGTTGCTCGGGGCAAGAGGTACTCGAAAGGGTGTTGCCGCCTGAGAGCACAACAAACAAGAGACCAACATGGAAGTTCTTCACTCTGAAAACAGACTGATACCACATCCTTGCCTCCGTGCAAGCCCACTAAACCATCACTGCTGTGCCCTTGTTCACCAGCATGGTCGACGTTTTGTATCCCTCGTCTCACAGGTCTTACTCTTGTCTTCCCTCCTCCTGTCTTAACTAGTTCTCACTAACACACTGTTGTCCCCCCCCTACCACTTCTCTCTCCCTCTCCTCTCCTATCTCTCCCTCACTTTTTACGCTCCGCCATGCAGCATCTGCCCGCCCGCCATTCGAAACTTTGCAAGGGCTATGAGGGGATGAGGCCCCAATGGAGTTCCTGCTTGAGTGGGCTGAGGGGGGATGTGGGAACCAGGTTCCTGCAAACTTTGCAGCATGCCGGGACCAGGAAGCGGGAAGGAAATGAAGCAGTAGAGGCCGAGAAGGTGGCAAACGGGGAGAGTGAGAGGTCTGAGACGAGAGGGACTGGTGAAGTTAGGCCAAGAGGAGAGGAGAGGAGAGGAGAGGGGAGGGGAGGGGAGGGGAGGGGAGGGGAGGAGAGGAGAGAAGATTTCAGCGTTTGGAAACGCGTAGCGATGTTCACAGCACTTGCTTGATTTCCAACATCACAAGTACTCACCACTTCTTCCGTCTTACTCGCATAACTTGAAGGGTCGCCATGGCAAGCATGGGCAAGCAGGGCGTCTGGACAGAGTTCTGGAGCAAGAGGAAGAACAGACCATTTTACGTAAACGAGGTCACGGGTGAGAAGTGCTGGTCAATACCCGATGAAGACGAGGCGCCAGGGGCTGCCACGGATGCTCGACCGGAGGCTCCGAGAGAGAATGAGAGCCAGCAGGCATCTCCTGACCTAGAGAGATCGTCCGAGACCTCCAACGCAGACCATGACGCTCCTCATGCAGCTAGCGCTCCGGATGGAGGAGCAGGGAGCCAGCAGAATTCTGCATTTGAGATGGACGATGAGCATGCGCCGGCAGAAGACGAAGTGCTGGAAGAGCTGGGAATTCTTGCAAAAAGCCACGATGAGCTGGAGAAAAAGGTCATAAAGAAGCTGGAGGATGTCGTCAAACAAAAGGAAGCAGCGGAAAATCAGAAGCAAGTTGAGATGCAAACTCAAGTCATAGAGATGCTACAAGGCAACATCAAAAGACTTGAAGAAAAACTGGCAAACCCAGCGTATTCCTCAGAATTCCAGCAATCTGTGCTGAAGGAGCAGCTGGACGAAGTTCGAGAAAAGCTGAGAAAACAGACCCTTGCAGCCAAACAGGGCGAACAAGATGAAAGAGAGAAGAAGCAAGACAAAGCAAAAACAATGTTTGTCAAGGCTATCGAAAATGCAGAGACCGAAAGAGATAGGATGATTCGAACGGGAAAGCTGACTCCCTTTGCTGGGAAGGAGGGGGCGGAGAAAGTACGGCTGCAGCACTCGCAGGTAGAGCATGCTTCTTTCACTTGCATCTTGCTCACTGTCTCTCACAGATCAGCGACAACAAGAGCAGGGACAACATGAGGTTGAGCAACTCTGCACGAGTGGAAGAGAAAGGCAGCAAGAAACCCCGCCCTCAAGACGGATCCCGAGAGAGCAGGGGGAGAGGGGAGGACAGGGGAAGCAAAGTTCCACCCAAGGTGATGGCTTGTCGATCTCTCTGATCCGCTGATCACGTGGCAGCTGGAGAAGGAGGTGGAAAAGAAGAAGAAGAAGAAGGAGAGGACGAAGGCGGTGCGAGCCGTCTCGTCTTCCAGTGGAAGTAAGGAATTTTACTTTGCACTGCACGTGCGGTGACATGTCCGACAGCTGTGGACGATGGCAGTATCGAAGCATTTCACAGCCGGATCAGCGCTCTTCGAGAATCCTCGAGGTAGAGAATTTTGACGGTCGAGGGTGAGCTGCTGATAAGGTGGAGAAGCTCCAGGAAGCGGAAGAGGAGGAGCTCTGCAGAGGACTCGGACGAGGATTGGAACCCAGAAAGCAGTTCTGAAGAGTCAGACGAAGATGGAGAGTTGCCAGACTCTGATGTCGATGACTTTGGTGATTGGTCCGGGGAGCAGGAGGTTGGCATGCCGTCTTTGCTTCCCTCCCGCTAGTTTCTGCATTCTCCTTGATGCTCTTGTTGCCTCCCCCTTCTTCGTTCTATCGGTGATCTTCTGCTCCTGCTCTTCTACAGTTCGAGAGCTTTGAAGGAGGATACAAGATCCCGACACGCATCTACTCGAGGTGCTTACGACTTCTCCTAGACTTCTTCCAAGGCTTCTCAGCCCTTACAGTTGCCGATCAGATTGTTCGGCTACCAGCAGACAGGAGTGAAATGGCTGTGGGAACTTCACTGTCAAGAAGCAGGAGGAATCATCGGTCAATGTTCTCCTCCTCTCGTTCCCCTCCCCCTGCCTTCCATACTTCCCTACGATTCCCTCCTCCCTACCTTGTTTTATCAATGATGCTGATAGAGAAACAGGTGATGAGATGGGGTTGGGAAAGACCATCCAGATCATCGCCTTCTTAGCTGGTCAGAGAATTTTATTCCTGTTCCCCTTCTCACAACCTTCCTCTCGATCTCATCCTCTTAGTCTCTTCTTCCTCTGCCTAGAATAATCCAGCGTTCCTCTGCTCCTCTGCTCCTCTGCTCCTCTGCTCCTCTGCTCCTCTGCTCCTCTGCTCCTCTGCCTTCTGAGACCTCCTCGCCGCTTCTCTGATTTCCTCGTGCTCCAGGTCTGCATTTCAGTGGGGAACTAGGGGCAACGCTTCTGTTGGTTCCTGCAACCATCATGTCTCAGTGGGTGAGAGAATTCCACAAGGTAATGATCATGTTTTGTGCAAGGAACTGCCTGTATGAAGCTTGTGGTAGAGATACAACTGAATGGGTGTGAGATATGATGTGTGAAATGTGAGGTGTGAACGAGCATTTGACATCTGATAAAACGGTGTGGAGAACTAGATGTTGTTGACGATGACATCTCAACAATTTATGATCTCTTGCAATGAGGGCTGATCAAATCGTTTGCGATCAGTGGTATCCCCTTCTCCGAGTCGTATTGCTTCATGAGAGCGGGAGCAACAAACGCAAGGTGAGGACTCGGCATGCTCTTTGCTCCTCTCACGCGCTATCTGCAGCCTTCATTGCTGCTCAAGGAAGTGGTCGAAGATGGGGGCGTGTTGATTACAACCTACGATCAGATGAGAAAGCAGGCGGAGGTGAATGGATGGAGAAGGTCAAGTTTGAGATGGTCTGACGCGCCTGGCAGATGTTGCTTGCCCCCCAGTGGTCTTATGTTGTCTTGGACGAGGCAAGTGGAGATGACTGTTGGGCACGGAGGGGATGATAAAGCATGTGGAGATATAAGCCAAGGGGTGATGCCCATGTTGGCGGTAGTGCAGCAGGAAGAGGTGGTGGTGGTGATATTGAGGAGGAGAGAGAGGAGGAGGAGAAGGAGAAGGAGAGGGAAAACGAGAAGGAGAAGGAGAAGGAGGAGGAGAAGGAGAGTTGAGAATGGATTATAGGATGTTGATTATCGCAATGTGCTTATTTCTGATTTATCGACCATGACGTTGAAGTGCCTTAGGGGCATAAGATCAGAAATCCTGACGCTGAGGTCACGCAAGCTGTAAAATCTCTCAACACACCTCACAGGTTCGATTCATGTCATGATTCTTGTTTGTAGCGATATGTGCAATGGAGGATCATAACAAGTCTTTGATGCTGATGTTTGTTATGATGATGGAGATGATGATAATGATGATGATGATGATGATAATGATGATGATGATGATGAGATGGAGATGTTGACGGATGATGATGATGATGATGATGGAGATAG